>NC_073388.1:48563481-48748481 GCF_028641065.1 Leucoraja erinaceus | reverse complement strand
TCTCCCCTCCCCCCTCTTTTAAAGCTCTTACCGTACACTGTGCTAGCCGTCTTAACCTTCCTGTTCATCGCGGTGTGTCTGTATCACCTTGGCTTTGCACTGTGTGAATTTCAGATAGCGCTGTGTGTGTGTGCGTGTGCGTGTGTGCGTGTGTGTGTTCCACTAACAGCCACCGTTCCAGTTCCCGGTTATTCAGGCAAGTGCCGGCAACTTGACAGTCGCCGGCTGTCCGCTGAAAAATCGCCTAAGTTGGACAGGCCCATAACTCCTGTACTGAACATGTTACCAATGAAGCCCGGTATGCCAAATGCCTTCTTCGCGACTCTGGCTACTTGTATCACCTCTCTCATGGAACTATGTGCCTCTACCCCAAGGTCACTCTGTTCCACAACATTCTCCAGGACCCTACCATTTATGGATCCATCTACCCTTTATGTTCTGGTTTGTCCAGCCAAAATGGAAGACCTTACATTTATCGGAATTAAACTCCATCTGCCATTCTGTGGCCCATTATCCAATTGATCAACATCTCATTGTTATCTTACATAACCTCCTTCACTGTTAACAATACCACCAATTTTAGTATCATCAACAAATTTATTAACCATGCCATCTACATTCACAAACAAATCATTAATATAAATAATGAACAAAAGTGGCATACCACTTGTTACAGATCTGAAGAGCAACACTACCTTCACCTTCTGAATCCCATTTTTATATTTCAAGATTCAATTTATTTGTCATTTGGACCCCTTGAGGTCCAAACGAAATGACGTTTCTGCAGCCATACATTACAAACAAATAGACCCAAGACACAACATAATTTACATAAACATCCATCACATCGCTGTGATGGAAGGCCAAAAAACTTAAAAACTTATCTCCACTGCACTCCCCCCCCCCGGATGTCAGAGTCAAAGTCAAAGCCCCCGGCTGGCAATGGCGATTGTCCCGCGGCCATTAAAGCCACGCCGGGTGATGCAAGGTCGCACACCGGGTCTTGATGTTAGAGCCCCGGCGTGCTCTCGCACAGTCCCGCGGCCATTGCAAGCCGCGCGGGGCGGTGCTGTAAGGCCCCGCTCCAGGAGCTCTTCAACCCCGCAACTCGGGTGGGAGAAGTCGCCGTTGCGGAAGCCCTGAAAAGCGGTCTCCCTCCAGGGACCCGCGGGCTCCCGGTGCCGCCGTTCGCCAGACCCGCAGTTGCAGCCTCCGAATCTCCGGAGGTCGGGCTGCAGCAGCAGCAGCGCTCCGCCACCGCTCCGGACTCGGCCAGCTCCGCGACGGTGAGGTGAGTCGTCGGCACCAGAGTCCCCGGTCTTCTCCTGTTGGAGGCCGCTCCTCGTTGCAGCCCCAACGACAACGGAGACCCGACAAAGAAAAGGTTGGGTCTCCCGTGCAGGGAGAGATTTAAAAGTTATCCCCTCCCTCCCACCCCACCCCCCAACAAAAAAAATAACAAAAACTACATAAAAACAGACAAAAAATAATAAAAACGCAGACGGGCTGCAGAGGCCGCTGCTGACGAGAGTCGCGCCGCCTACCATCAGTTATTATAATTGCATTGCATTGCAATGACTATGCATTGCCTTGGGTTCCATGTGATCTAACCTCCCATCCCAGACCACCATGTTGTATCTTGTCAATGCCTTGCAATAGTCCACATAGACAATGTCTACCGCACTGTCCTCATCAATCTTCTTGGTCACCTCCTCAAAATACTCATATATGTGAGACATGATTCCTCAAGCACCACGATGCTGACCATTCCAAATCAGCTCACTGGCAGCTTTGTGTTTGACAACCAAAGTCCTGCATTGTGGATAGACACAAACTCAGCTGGTCAAACAGCATTTCTGGACATCTCGGGTCGAGACCCTTCTTCAGACTGCATTACACATTGTGGAGTTCCCTCCATGAATTTCACCATTTGTCAACCTCCCATAATCATGCACAATGACATATTATGTTCTTATATAATTCCACTTCAAATTATCCATGAGATTTTATCATCTTGTGAAATGCTTTGGGATATTTTACTATATTAAAAGAAAGATATTGTACCATATTATGAAAAGATCCTTTGAATGCACTTTTTCTTTTTTGAAAATCTAAGTTGAAGATGACAAAACAATAACTGCTCATATCTCAACTCTATCTAGTCTCCACTTGTGCAGTCCCTTCTCACCTTGAATGTCCTGTGCCATTTTGACAACTTCTGATCTCCGTGCCCCCACCACCTCATCTTCACCATGGACATCCCATCTTTATACACTTCAGTCTGAAAGCCCAAGAGAGGCCTCTGCCTCTTTCTGGAAAAATACAGTTTGCCGCCACTAACACTCTGATCTACTTTGCAGAATGGATTGTACACAGAATTAAAGAGCAATGCATCATATACTGCCTGGGTAATTTACAACCAAATGGCATGAACACTGGATTTTCCAATTTCAGGTGCCCATTTGTCATCTCGGTTCAGTTCAGTTCCGTTTTTATTTGTCATATGTAGGTTAACACAGGGTCAACGATACAATGAAATGTGTTTGACAAGACAACGGGTCACCTCACAAATGATATTACAAGGATAAAATTAAGGTAAAAAAAGATAAAAGTGATATTGGTCAATAAAAGGCAATAAATATAAAATAATCAACATCTATGATGCGTTTACGAGTTCAGAAGCCTGATGGAATGATGATAAAAACTGGTCTTAAATCTAGTGGTGCGTGCAGCCATGTTCCTGGATCGTCTGCCTGACAGCTACAAGGAGAACAGTCTGCGTGCTGGGTGGCTGTGGTCCTTGATGATGTGCGCCTGTGGAAAATGTCCTGAATGGCCAGGAGACAGTTGCCAATGATGTGCTGTGCCACCTTCACCACTCTCTGTAGTGATTTGCGGCTGTGGGCAGAACAGTTCCCGTACCAGACTGTGATGCAGCCCGTCAGCAGACTCTCCATGGTGCAACTGTAGATGTTTGTGAGGATGCTGGCGTTCATGCCAAACTTCCTCAGTCTTCTCAGGAAAAAGAGCCACTGTCTTTTAGTTATTGTGTCCGTGTGCAGTGTCCAAGAGAGATCGTCAGTGATGTGCACACCGAGGAACCTGAAGCTGCTGACCCTTTCAACCTATGCATCACCGAAGCGGATGGGGAGGTGTCCACTCCCCTGCTGTCTCCTGTAGTCCACGATCATCTCTTTAGTTTTGCTGACATTGAGAGAGAGGTTGTTTTCCTGGCGCCAGCTGTTTAGTGCCTTTACCTCCTCTCTATAGGCCGTCTCATTATTGGCTGTGATGAGGCCCAGGATGGTCGTGTCGTCAGCAAACTTCAAGATGATGTTGGAGCTGTGCTTATCAGTACAATCGTGCGTGAACAGGAAGTACAGGAGAGGACTGAGCACACAGCCCTGTGGTGCGCCCGTGTTGAGGATCAGTGAGGAAGAGGTGCGGCTGCCAATTCTCACCACCTGGGGCCTGCCCGTCAGGAAGTCACATATCCAGCCGCTAAGGAGGTCTCCAGTCCAAGATCAAGGAGCTTGGGGATAGGTTTTGAGGGAATGATAGTGTTGAATGCTGAGCTGTAGTCAATGAAGAGCATTCTCACATATGTATTCCCTTTGTCCAGGTGGGTGAGCGCAGTGTGGGTTGCCATGGCGATGACATCGTCCGTGGCCCTGTTTGGTCTCTACGCAAACTGAAGAGGGACCAAGGTGTCGGGGAGAGAGGAGCAGATGCGAGTTTTGACTAGTCGCTCGAAGCACTTCATGATGACTGATGTCAGTGCGCCATTTTCCATCCTCCCCCCACCCATCTGCCATCATCCCTCCCAACCCAAAATGTCATAGAAACATAGAAATTAGGTGCAGGAGTAGGCCATTCGGCCCTTCGAGCCTGCACCGCCATTCAATATGATCATGGCTGATCATCCAACTCAGTATCCCGTATCATCTGTCCATTTGCTCCACAGATGGTGTCTGATCAACTGAGTTCTTCCATTTTTGCTCAAAATTCCAGCATCTAGTTTCTTGGGTCCACGTTTTCAGATTTCTGCATCTGCTCAATAAGGATCGTGTTGGTTCACACGCTTGATCGATGGCGTTTATCATTATTGTTTTATTATTATTATTATTTAGTGTTTTCCGAGTCATTCATAACTGCCTCTGCATGTCATGTTGTTACTTGTGGGCGGAGCACCAAGGCAAATTCCTTGTATGTGAATACTTGGCCAATAAACTTACTTACAAGGATGTGGTAAAATGAAACCAGATAATGGAGGTTCCACTCATTACCTGCATTGACCTCCTACCTGCCATCCCCTTCCCTCCCACTTGGTTCCATCTGATACTTTTTACATTTTCTTTCTGCCCCAACATTTCACCCACCAGTCACCATATCCAAATTTCATCCACCCACCTCTCCCCAAGCCCACCACCCCGCCCCCCCCCCCCCCCACCTCACCTGGGTCCACCTCCCAAGATGTCTGAAGAAGGGTTTCGACCCAAAACGTTACCTATTCCTTCTCTCCAAAAATACTGTCTGACCCGGTGCAACTCCAACTTTTTGTGTCTATCTAACACCTCTAACATTAGCAGCTCCCGTCTCACCTCCTCTCTCACCCGTTTTCCCCCAGCTATCTCTCCTCTGCATGCCAATCCCTGATGCAAGGTCTCAACCCAAACCTTCCACTCTCACCTTCGCTCCACAGATGCTCCCTGACACACTTAGTTCCTCCAGTAGTTTTCTGTTTGCTCCAAATTGCAGGATTTGCAACCACTTGACACCAAAGAAAATAACGGTATATTAATTAGTAGATTACAAAAGTGACAGAATGCAAACATTCTACAGATGCTCCTCAAGGGTCTGTCCCACCTACGTGTCCTTGGCACGCTAATTACGCGAGCTCGTGGTCGTGTTGAGGCGCGAAGGTCGTGCGAAGTTCGCTCGCGACTTCATTTGACCGCACAGCCGTCTGGAGCGCGTGACGTCATTTGAAGCAGGACACAAAATGCTGGAGTAACTCAGCAGGACCGGCAGCATCTCTGGAGAGAAGCAATGGTTGATGTTTCGTGTCGTGACTTCTTCAGTCTGAAAGAAGGGTCTCGACCCGAAATGTCACCCATTGCTTCTCTCCAGAGATGTTGCCGGTCCCACTGAGTTACTCCAGCATTTTGTGCCTATCTTCAATTTTCTTGGCCCCGCTCTGGGAGTAGAAGGGGGGGGGCGGATCCGGACTGCAACTGCCGTGAGCCCCAGGCCGAGTTCAGCGATCGTTTGCCTGCTTCTGCTGCGGTTGAAGGCGAGACTTTCGCTTCACAGTGCGACAGGCCCCGCGCAGCCATATGATGCCCGTGCGCCTCAACGCGACGATGAGGTCGCGTAATTTGCGTGCCAAGGACATGCAAGTGGGACAGGCCCTTTAACATTCAAGCATCCAACATACAAATGCCCAGACCTAAACCAGATGAAGTAATGTTCCTCATTGTAATGCAGGCACGTGCAAGTCTGGGCATTCGTATTGAGGTGCCATCACATTACGATGTGAAAAAAGTGAACCAACAGATTATGTCAGCATAGTTAAATTCTAGCTGAATGATCTATGGCACCCTATTGTCACATTTACCTCCGACAGTAAAATGCTTTGATTTGTGCACAACCTGGTAAAATTGCACAGCAGGCCTCACTTTGACAGTATAGGTAATGCACAGATAGTACATTAGGCAATAGATAGATAGTGCTTAGCTTATTTGAAGGTGGCATAAAGTATGCAAACAGTGCAAGTTGCGTCCTCCTGTTCCAAGAGTGGATCAATGTATAAAATCATGAGAGGAATAGATCGAGTAGATGCACAAAGTCTCTTGCCCAAAGGAGGTGAATCGAGGACCATCAGACATAGGTTTAAGGAGAAGGGGAAAAGATTTAATAGGAATCTGAAGGGTAACTTTTCCACACGGAGAGTGGTGGGTGTATGGAACAAGCCGCCAGAGGATGTAGTTGAGGCTGGGACTATCCCAACATTTAAGAAAGAGTTAGGCAGGTACATGGGTAGGACAGGTTTGGAGAGATAAGGACCAAATGCAGGCAGGTGGGACTAGTATAGATGGGACATGTTGTCCGGCGTGGGCAAGTTGGGCCAAAGGGCCCATTGCCATGCCTTATCACTCTATGACTGTAAATACCGAGTCACCAGCCAACTTGCTGATAATTGACCCTAGATAGGGAACTGAAAGGACGTTACTGATTCTAGGTTTTGAAGCAATGACAACAGAACCTTCTGTAAATTCAGTACAATTGAATCATTAAATCATCATTGATTGAATCATTGAACAGATGAGGCATCATCAGTGGAGAGAGAAACAGAATTAATATTTCAGATGGAAGGTAATTTGTCAGGACTCCAACCTGAAACGTTGATCCTGTTTCTCTTTCCATAGAAGTTGCTTGTCTGACGAGCATTTACAAAATGTGTTGATTTGATTTCACATTTCAATGGAACATTTTACATGTGTAGTAAGTCACAAATACTTTTGAAATGCACACTGGCGGCCAGCATGTCATTGGTCCATTCGGTACCCATGACAATTAAATACTCCTGGATTTTGGCATCATAAACAATTTTCAAAGCAGCAATGAAATCAATGACCAGGTAATCTAGATTAGTTGTAACAAAATAGCGTTAAATCCATCCGTTGCCTGAGATTTATTCATCAGCTTTTTGTTTTTAAAGTGGAATAACTTTTGTTGAAGTTTGAAGTGCTTGCAGGGTAAATAGAGGGTAAATGCTCCCATCATTTTTCTTTGCATTAACAATAACTACGTACTTGCTGGGTATTATAGAATCTGAAATGTCATTATTGGGGTGAAACAGCAGTGTACAAGGAAATACAAGAGCAGAAAATCCTGGTAAACCCCGGCAGGTAGGTTTAGTTTACTGTCACATGTACTGAGGTACAGTGAAAAACCTTTGTTGCATGCTATCCAGTCAGCGGAAAGACAATGCATGATTACAATAGAGCCATTTACAGGGTACAGATACATGATAAGGAATAGCGTTTAGTGCAGGGGTCGGCAACCTACGGCCCGCGGGCCGAATGCGGCCCGTAACCCAAAATTATCCGGCCCGCAGGGGGATTTCTTGTCACGTAATCATTGGGCCCACCAAGCGCGGCCGAGTGCTGGCAGTTCCGTATCCTGTGCAAAGCCGCCGGCACGGCCGCGCACCTTCTGTGAATGCGTTTAAGAAAGAAATGCAGATGCTGGAAAAATCGAAGGTAGACAAAAATGCTGGAGAAACTGAGCAGGTGAGACATGCAAGGACTGCATGAGGCTGCTTCACCCGCTGAGTTTTTCCAGCATTTGTCTACCTTCTGTGAACATGTGATTTGATGCCTGCCATCCAGGGCGGGTTCCATGTGTACACGTGATAGATGTGGCCAGCCATCCGCTCACAGACATGCGTACCGGCCCCTATGCAAAGTTGCCCACCCCTGGTTTAGCGCAAGGTAAAGCCAGCAAAGTCTGATCAAGGATACTCTGAGGTAGTTAAAAATGCTGGAGAAACTCAGCAGGCGAGACAGCATCTAAGGAGCGATGGAATAGGCGATGTTACGGGTCGAGACCCTCTTTTCAGACTGATGTTGGGGTGGGGGAGTGCAGGAAGAAGAAAGGAAGAGGCGGAGACAGTGGGCTGTGGGAGAGCCGGGAAGGGGAGGGGGAAAAGAGGGAGAGAGCAAGGACTAACTGTAATTGGAGAAGTCAATGTTCGTACCGCTGGGGTGTAAACCACCCAAGCAAAAAAATGAGGTGCTGCTCCTCCAATTTGTGGTGTGACTCACTTTGGCCATGGAGGAGGCCCAGGACAGAGAGGTCGGATTTGGAATGGGAGGGGGAGTTGAAGTGCTGAGTCACCGGGAGATCAGGTTGGTTATTGCGAACTGAGCGGAGGTGTTGTGCGAAACGATCGCCAAGCCTCTGCTGGGTAGTCTGAGGGCCACCAATGAGATAGATAGTAGTTCAGCATTGGTTGTGGTAGGATGATTCTTTCCTGATAACAGCTGGGAAGAAACTGTCCCTGAATCTGGAGGTGTGCGTTTTCACACATCTATACCTTTTGCCTGATGGGAGAGGGGAGGAGGTAGTGGCCAGGGTGCTAAGTCAGGCCAGGTCAGTGGAGAGGGTAACCATCTTGCTGGCTCAGCTCAGATTTCTTCGCACAGTTCAAACCTGGCTCCTTGATTTCTGCGTTTCCTTCAAATTGTTCTTTAAACTTTGAGTTTGCTCATCTTTGGTAATCATTACACATGGGAATAAAAATACAGTACTTAAAAAGCATGTTTTTAATGCTTGCAACAATAAGGAAAAAAAAAAAAAAAAAAAAAAAATATCGAAAAACAATGTCAGAAAAATTGTCATTCGAAATCTGCCATTCAGTCATCACAAAAACAGTTTGGTTTGTTCATCAAATATAGGCCTTCCCCACACAATTTTCTCATCAAGTTTATTGAAATGCATTAACCTTCTCAGTAAAGCACACAAGGAACTGCATGCGCTGAAATCATGAGCAAAATACATAAAGTGCTGGAGGAACTCAGCAGGTCAGGCAGCAACTCGGAGCCATTTTCTCCAGGGACGCTGCCTGACCAACTTTGTGTTTTTTGTCCCAGTAAAGCTCCTTAAATTAAGCAGCCTTTAAATCTTTGATCAGCCATGATCATATCGAATGGCGGTGCAAGCTCGAAGGGCCGAATGGCCTACTCCTGCACCTATTTTCTATGTTTCTAAATGGTGGAATAACACCACGGCCTCGGTTCCTCTCTACTTTTTCTCCCCCACGTGCTCATAAACCCATCTTCACCAGGGTACACCTGTTCATTGCCATTTCCTCCTCGCTTCTTTACATTGGCTCTCTTCCCTTAACCCCCTTAAGTCCTGATTCAGCACCCTGACCCAAGCCTTCCACCATCTCTCAGCCTCCACAGTTACTACCTTGCCCGCTGCGTTCCTCAAACAACTTCATTTTGCTACCTTTCAATGGCATGGTCTCTTAACAACCAACACCCACCTTTTGCCTGATGGGAGAGGGGAGGTCTTTGTCTTGCATTGTCTCCCCTTTTGTCATTTAAAAAGTATTCTGCCTGCAGTCAATCACAGGTCCCCACCACTCCCTGCACCCACAAGGGTTCTCTCCTCACTTTGAACTTTACTTCAGACATACAACCCAGAAATACCCCGTACACTAAATGCATTAGAGACAATTTACAATGTTTAACCAAGGCTAATTAACCCACAAGGTACACAAAAATGCTGGAGAAACTCAGCGGGTGCAGCTGCATCTATGAAGCGAAGGAAATAGGTGACGTTTCGGGCCGAAACCCTTCTTCGGCCAGAAACGTCGCCTATTTCCTTCGCTCCATATTTCCTTCGATCTTCCAGCATCTGCAGTTCCTTCTTGAACACTAATTAACCTACAAACTTGTACATCTTTGGAGCGTGGGAGTACCTGGAGAAAAACCCACATGGTCACAGAGAGAACATGCAAACTCCGATACAGACAGCACCCAGGGTCAGGATTGAACCCGGGTCTCTGGTGGTTTAAGGCAGCAACTCTACCGCTGCACCACTCTGCCGTCCTCTTTCCAATCCCGATACAAAATCTGTAACATTTCCCCATCCACGGATACTTCTTGACTAACTATATAGTTACAGTATTTTCAGCTTTTATTTCAATGCCTTGGTCAAATGAGATTTAAATTTAAAGTATGATGCACATCAGATGATGAGATAATCTTGATCGACCAGTGTGTTTGCACAGTCCACCAGAGTGTTTTGCAAAGTCCACCCGTGCATTTTACAACAGAAACCATCTATTAGGAATGTTGTCCTCACCACTTTGTGGGATGCAATTAGAGTACTGCCAAAATGTTTTGCTCAACACCCTTGGAGCAGATTGGATATTAATTCTAGACCACTGCTATTCATTTTGCTTCAGAGAAATTTGAAGTGAATTAATCAATGTATCCACGGAGGGAATTTATTTTTAATCATAGTTACTGCCAGACCCTTCCAGCGGATAGCTATGTCAGCACGAGAAGAAAATCACATTAGAAACGTTAAACACCATAAACTGCATAATCATACAACCACAGAAAAGCCTGAAAGAAACTAAAAATATCCGACCAGTCTTTCCAATTTGTTTGCGGCTTTTCGTTAGCCCAAATGCCAGTGCTATCATCGATCTGTCACATCTGTAGTGATGGATGACTGCAGGGGAAAGTTTGCAAGGCTTTGCGGGCACACCACAGGTATTGTGTTTCTGCGTCTTTGCACGATTAACACTAGGCATGTGCTCTCAGATGTTGGTTCCTGCAATTAGTGTCACTGAAAACTTGAAAGAAATCCAAAAGAAGGAACATAAAAAAATAAAAAAAAAACACAGCAAAACCACAAGAAAATTGTAAAAATGCAAAGAAAATTATTGGCCAGCAGGGTTTAATCATCAGTCTAATTAAACATCTTTACAACTCTGAATAGTAGATTCCATTTTGAAGATAGACACAAAAAGCTGGAGTAACTCAGCAGGTTAGACGGTATCTGAACATATAGCTGCAACTGATTTTGTGTGAGACTTACAATTTTTACACATACTTAGGGGGAAAGAAATAAAGTGTGCGAAGAAAGAAGACTGCAAAGAATTTAGATTAAACTAGCACTGGAATGGAGTGTTTTCTTTCATCTAAAAAATTCTATGACTGTAAATCTTAATGCATTCATTGCAGCGAGACTTGATAGACAATTCCTGATGCGTCAAGGGACCCGAGAACAATATTGCAGAGGTCGATGCAATCTCTCATTTTTGCATTTCTCTGGTGAATTCATATTGTAGAATTGTACCTCAAACTCAACAATTTTCTACTGTGAATTCAATGAGAATTCAGTGAAACGTTTCACGGTACTCCTTTTTCTCCTAATCTTAGTGAACAACCAATTCTTGCTCGACTCCGAGAGTCACGTCAAGAGTGTTTTATTGTCATATGTCCCAGAGAAAACAATGAAATTCTTACTTGCAGCAGCACAACATGTAAATACAGCACATAAACGAGAGGAAAAAAAGTTCCTTGTGTATATATATATATACACACACACACAAAAAAAACCAAATATAGTGCAATAATAATATGTATGTTGTCGTTCAGAGCTTATTTGTTGTTGTGTTTAATAGCCTGATGACTGAAGGGTTCCAGGTATCTGCTATTCCTTTTAGTCATTGAATCATAGAGTAACACAGTTATAAACCACAGATACAGGCCCTTCTGCCCATCACATCCATGCCAACCCATCTACAGTGAAATGCTTTGTCTTGTATACAATCTGATAAAATCATGCAGCAGACTTCACCGAGGTACTACACAAGTGTTGCCAAGTTTTAGCACCGACAAAGTTACAAAAGTCCACCGAACATTCCTATCTACTGCCTGCCGCCGCATGTGGCAACAGCCTTCCCCCCCCTCCCACTCCGTCCCCCCTTCATTCTGGACAACCCACTACCTACCTGCCCCCACCCCCATCCCGAATCCCCCATTCATTCTTGGCACCCACTTCCCCCACAAGCACTCGTCTAAATGTCTGTCAAATGTAATGATTTTGTTTGACCACATCTCCTCCAGAAGAGTTCCAGCTATCAACCACTATGCTCCCCTCAAACCCCTGCAATATTCCTTCCTCTTCCCATACATCAAAGCCCTACTGTTTGTGATGCCCCCATCACAGAAACTAAATATTCTGACTATCTGCGCTGTCAATGTCTTCTATATTTCTCTGTCACATCATCACTCCATCTCCTTTGTGCCAGGGGAAACAAACTCAATCTGTCCAATCGCTCCCAATAACTCAACTCAAGTCCTCATGAATGTCCCCTGCACACTCTCCAATGCATTTACATATTTTCAATAGTGCAATGCCAGAACTGTGGGATTTAACTGATGTTTAGCCAAGTTACATCGTAAACTCCTAACTTTTATATTCTATGCATTGTCCTGTTAATCAAGCAGAACCATTTCAGGCACCAGTTCTTGGATTCCAAGCTTACAAAAGTGTCAACATAGACTTTTCATCAGGAGCACTGGAAGGTAAAGCTTAGAGTCTGCAGCATAGAAAGAGGCTCTTCTGCCCAGCAAGTCCATGCTGTCTATCAAACACCTATTTTTTTTTTTAATAACACTGACCACCTAATTTTAATCTTTCCACATTACTGCCATCTCCCTCCCAGATGCTACAACCTTTAACACGCACGGGGTAGTTTCCAAGTTGCCAGTCGCCCAACCACACTTTGGGATTCTGGAGAAAACCAGAGCACCCAAGAGTGAGAGGAAGCCCATGCAATCACAGGGGATAATGTGCAAACTCCACACGGAGGTCTAGGTCAGATCTGGATCAGTGGAGGCTGCCACTAGCCTAGTCCCTCTCCATGATACGCCGGAGCACGAGCCCCATTTCCTGCGGGAATCGGCCACAAGTGGGTGTTTTAGTCGGGTGAGTTTGCCCCCACACATTACCACGTTCTCAGACGCTTTCCCCTATCACTGCCCTCTCCTTTCAAATCCCACGAGTTGTAACTTCTCTCTCTCCACACACACACACACACACACGTGTCTTCCCACTTCTGCTGAGAATCGGAGCAGTAACAAAAGGCAACACGACTTCACGCTGGTATTTAGTCTGTGCCCGTTCGCGGAGAGGGATGTGTGATGCCAGGTTTAAGCTGTGGGGCCGGACGGAGGTGGAGGACACTCAAAAATAATGTGAACAAAGGCAACGTTTGTAAATGATTTTGAAATACTCCAATATTAGGGAACGTTTTAATGAAATATTATTATACTAATTAGGCATTAAAGGATTAGGTTGACCGCGACGCTCATTCTAAAAGAAGCAATCGCGTTTTACATACATAGATCGTTGCCCATTGAAATAACAGACTCCCCTGATTATACAAGTTCTAATGCAATCGTATAAACGCTGATAACAGATGTAAAAGGAAAAGTCCATGATATATACAACTTTGAATCATATCTCTAGAGTTGAATGCAGAGAGCATTTGCAGTAACACAAGACCGGGATGGATTGCCCACTCAGACTCACCTCGGGGCCGGCGGTAGAGGCAGATTGTATTCCCCACGCAGGCTTGCTCGCAGACCGGGAACCATCCGCTATCCGTGCGCCTGGAAGCTCCTCGCTGCTGGGCTGCTGCTGCTGCTGCATCAGCTCCCGTTTCACCTCGGACCGGAGATCCAAGTAGCAGACCAGGGTGAGCAGGTGAAGGCAGAGCGACAGCACAAAGAAGCCGAGGAACACACCGCAGTTGTTGCACTGCCTCCTGCAATTGCAACTGCTGGGAAGATCTTTATCGCAGTTCAACAATTTCCCTTCGAAACTTTTCGTTGCCATTTATAAAAAGCTACAACCCCAGATCTTTAAAAGAAAAGAATAAAAAATAATAATAGTTGCTTCTACAACATATTCAATAGCTGCTCTCCTTGCTGCTCTGAACTACCTCTGACTCAGGCGAGTGGTCAAGGCAGTGAGAGTGAGTGGTCGCCTATCATAGCGGCAAGGGCCCGCCTCACCCTCTGCTCACTTTCTTCATTGGCCAGCACCACCATCATTTCAGGGACCACTTCACAATCTCCAATTCGCTCGCTGCTGATAAGAACAATGTTTTTTCTCTCTCTCTTTTTGAGAGGGGGAGGGGAAGGGGAAATCAAAGGAAATATCACCGTTCACGCCGCAAAGTAGCAATGTTACAAAATTGTGAGATGGTAAAAATCAAGTCTGCAATTTATCCCATCAGATAAAGCATAAAAAAGGAGTTTAATTTGACACCTAATTCACTTTCATATCTTCAGTATTTAAAAATGTTATGGCCATTTTCATACTCGGAAATTAGCATCTTGTTCCCTATTGCTTTTCCACTGACTTAACACAAAAGCTGTGATCGAGGACAGTCAAAAGCCCATAACTTTTTTAAAAATCAAGAGAACTGAATGAAATGTTCGGTTATTATAGATTGAAGCATTCTGAAACAAATATAAAACCATCTTACTTGGATGACCTGAAATTACAGCATATAATTAGTTAATTACGTAATTGTAGCTAATTACAAAATTGACCGCCGTGACGGAAATAGTAATAAACACCAGACTGCCTTGAAAATTCAAAAATGTGAAATTCTCAAGATCAGAGCTACAATATTATTGTATTATATGCTGTAAATCCGTAACAGATAGGTAAATAAATTACAATTTCTAGCAATATCTTTATGGAGAAGATCAGTTGCTAGCTGGTACATTGGAATATCTAGGGCATCATCATACTCCTCAGATTGTAACCAATAAGCAACTCTGTACACCTTGTTTTTTCTCAACTTTTCAATTTTGGCATTGTAAACAACAGGTTTTTGCTCTTCAAACCACGCATGACACGCCTTTCTGCCCACTACTTTCCCATTAAGAATGTCCTGTAGATTCCATTTCATAAGAAAAGGATATTTTTAAAAAATAGCCTAAGTATCCAAATAACAAACTAATCCCATTCACACAAGAATTCACAATATAACAGGATTTTTAAATCTCACTGTCATGAATTTATATGTCAGATGGAAGGAATTTAATGTTTAATTCCCATAAATTAATCGAGAAATATCCACTCAATATAATTACAATTATTATTTTTTTGCACAGTACTTGGGACTAAAACGGATATTTAGTATAAAAATATTGACTGGGTAGGCAATAACACAAAACATACATGATTTCGATGCTTTTATGACATGATTGTCCAAAAAAAAGAGCATTTAAATCACCTTGCGAGTGGGTTTTTCTGGAACGCGATCAATTGGAACGTTGCATTTGCAGTGAATTTGAACCCCATATCGGCAGGAAAAACACTGCCGGTTCGTATGGGGCAAATGTAAATTAGATTAAAGCCACCCCAAAAGCAAGTTTATATGTAAAATAGCCGGGGGTCCGCAGAGGTGCAGTGATCCCCGTACAGGGCAGGTCCCACCAGCATGCGGCAAGCGCGACCAAACCAGAAGCGGGGGCCATGCGGAGGACGAGTGAGAGACGTGAAGTTCGAGGCCGTACGGATCAAGCGACCACGTTAGGTCGTGCTTGCCGCATGGAGTCACATGCTGGTGGGACAGGCCCTTAAGGGCGGAGCTGTGTGGTACCAAGGAGACTTGTGTGAAAGCCTCATCTATAATGGGAGAGGAGAACCCCAGTACCCTAATCACGGATGGAACACCTCATCTTGTGTGAAGATGCAGTGTAGACGGAGGAATTGGGAATAGGGGATAGAGTCTTTGCAGGAAGCCGGGTGGGAAGAAGTGTAGTCGAGATAGTTGTGGGAGTCAGTGGGATTGTAATAGATGTCAGTCAATAGTCTATTTCCTTACAGCCCAGTGGTGTAAATATTGATTTCTCTCACTTCAGGTAGCCCCGGCATTTCCTCTCTCCATCCCTCCCCCACCCAAGTCTCACCGGCTTCTCATTTTCACCCTACAAACAGCTAACAATGGCCTATTTCCTTGATCATCATTACTTTTTTGCATATCTTTCATTCATTGTTCTTTATCTCTCCACATCACCGTCTGTATCTTTCGTTTCCCTTATCCCTAACCAATCTGCAGCAGGGTCTGATGGTTCTCCCAGGCCAAGGACAAGGATTGAAATTGGTGGTCACGTCGGTGACCAGGAGTCTGCTCATGCAGTAAGAACGGCAGCAGCAACTGGAGCGGCAGGATAGGGTATCCGCTATACCCTGTGAGTGAGCAAGGGGGCGAGGGGACTCCCTTCTCATGGGACCTGTTCGTCAGGAGGGTCTTGCTAGAGGCCTGCAAATTTGAGTCCGAGGACATCTAATGTCTCCAGGACTTCCCTGGTAACGGATACTGTACATTGATGTCATTTTCAAGTGTGCAACGGGATGGCAGAAGTTGATGGGAGACTTCCGGGTGAAGGGGAACGAGGCTCCTCTGTCGCTGCTGAAGGTGCAGCCGCTCTTCACCCTCTCCACCCAGAAGGAACGGATGATCACGGTGCACATGTTCAACCCACATGTGGATGTCCTCACCTTCCTTGCTCGTTATGTCGAGGGAGCAGGGAACTGTGTGGATGCGAAGGACCTGTTCGGGATCTGGACGAGCAAGCGGCAAGTGAAGGTGAAGCTGAGGGTGGACGAGAAGGGAGCAGTCATCCACCCTCCCTCGGTGTTCGCTATCGGAGGGAACATGGCCTACGCGGGGCAACCCAGGCTGTGCAGGAAATGCAACAAGCCTGGGCATGTGAAGGCCCAATGCAGTGCAGTTATCTGCAAGAACTGCAAACTGGAGGGCCACGCGACAAAGGACTGCCAAGTCAGCAAGAACTGCAACCTGTGCGGGGAGGCAGGCCACCTATACAGCGCCTGCCCTGAAAGAGCCTGCACCTGCGCACAGGCAACAAGAGGGGCTGTTGCCAGCACCCCCAGGGTGGGCGAGACACCCCCCACCACTGCCAAGACTCCAGCAGAAAAGGAGAACGGAGATGAGGACAGCCCGACCACCTGGAGCCCCCAAGCACCGGACAGAGACCCCCAGTGCCCTGTCCAGGAGGGAGAGTCAATGGAAGAGGGGGAACAGCAGGAGGAATGGCAGGTGGTGAAAAGGAAGAAACACCAGACGGTTCTGCCCTAAGAGCCAAGGCTGGAGGGAACGGGAAAAGACTCCTCTCCCAGACCGATGCCAGCAACCTCTCCTTGTCGGAGGATGAGGCGATATCGAAGACACGAAGAATGGAGGCAGAGGGAAATAACGGGTGAGGAGATCGGAAAGGGAAAGGACAAGCGTGGATATTGTCTCCCAGCTCTGGGAGCAGTGCAGCGGCCAATGGGCCCCAGCTGCGGGAAACCGGGAGCACTGAATCAGCCACAGTACCCCAGCTACGGGAGACGGAGGAGGCAGTGCGCCCGGAAGAGGGTGGAACAAGGAGGGTCCTTCCGACAACAACTCCAGCTACGCCGGAGGAGACCTCCCTCCTTGAGGATGACGGCACCCTGTACCTGATCCCTGAAATGGGTCTGCAATTCACCAAAACGGTGGGCATGTGGGGCAAGATGACAGTCAGTGACTTTTTAAGGATAAGGAGCTAAAACTGGCATCGCTAAACGTGCGCAGTGTGAAGAACACTGCGGGATCTGTGAACACCTTGCGGGAGTGCGGGCTGCCACACCTACGCGGCTATTGGGCGTGGTCGCGATGGTGGCCCCACGGACTGTCGGTCTGGTCGGGGGGCAATGATTGTCGCGTTTCCAGTCGGGGATCTTGCTGCGGGGAGGGAGCTTCATTATCACTGCAGTCGGGAGGTGGTTGGGGGCGTCTCCTGGTGGTGGATGTTATGTACCGTGGTTCCCCACTCCGGCTGATTAATGTGTACGCCTCACCCGTGCAGAGCAAGCAGCTGGCCGTTCTCCAGCAGCTCCCATCGCTGCTGGCCACGTCCCGGCAGCTCATTCTGGCCGGAGACTTCAACTGTATCATTGATACGGCTGGACCATCCGGCAGTGCCGACCACAGACTGGAACAGCACGTCCAAGCTCCTGATGGAGACGGTAAAAGACACAAAGCTGCACGACGCCTTCAGCGCCCCTGCAGGTGGGTCCCAGTGGCGGTTCACCTGGTAGACATCGGACGGTTCAGCCCGGTCTCCGATAGACTTCCTCCTCACATCGAAGGCCATCACAGTCAGACACACTGACCTCACCACTTCTCTGACCACTGCCTCCTTCAGGCTTCCTGTCACCTGCAGGAGAACAAGAAGGCAGGCAGAGGGACGTGGAAGTTAAATGTGAAGCTGTTGACCCCAGAGAACGTTGAGGATCTAAAGAGGGACTACGCATGTTGGAGAACGGTGAGGCCCCTCTTTGACTCCCCAACACTCTGGTGGGAAGCGACCAAGGAGAATATTAAGAGGTTCTTCATAATTAAAGGGGTTCAGAGAGCAAGACAGAGGGAATTGTGCCAACTCCAGACAGATTGGCAGCAACTGCTCCTTCTGCAGTCGAGAGGGGCGGATGCAAGGGAGGAACTTAGAGAGTTGAAGGGCCGGCAAGCTTGGCTCTTTACCTCTGAATCCACCAAGATCATCTTCCGATCCAGGGTCTGCCATGTGGAGCAGGATGAGATGTGCTCTTGCTTCTTCTTCCATAAGGTTCACAGGGGGAGCTCTGTGATCAACAGCCTTAGTGAGGAGGACGGCTCAGTAGCATCCTTGCAGACGGACATGCTGAGGATCTGCAGATCCTTTTATACAGATTTGTATAATAGAAAGGCCACAGACAGCACCGCCTCCGAGAACTTCCTGTCCGCTATCACGGAGGTCTTGGAGGACAGCAAGCGGGAGAGTCTGGACCAACCACTGACCCTAGAGGAGCTGACTGGCTCCATCCGCTCCTTTGACTCGAGTAAAACTCCCGGAAGCGATGGCTTACCGGCCGAGTTGTATTCGGCTCTGTGGGACTGGGTGGGCCCGGACCTGCTGGAAGTGTACAACGACATGCTTCTAGCCGGCAGCATGTCAGACTCCATGCGGAAGGGCAGCATCATCCTAATCTACAAGCAGAAGGGGGAGATGAAGGATTTAAGGAATTGGAGACCCATCACATTGTTGAATGTAGATTACAAGATCCTGTCTAAGGCCATCGCCTACTGGGTCAAGTCTGTTCTGGGACGGGTGATCCACCCGGACCAAACCTGTGCTGTACCTGGCAGGAATATCTCAGACAGCCTGGCGCTACGTGCAGGACAGACGGGTGGATGCTGCCTAGTCAGCTTGGACCAGGACAGGGGTGGGGAACCTTTCCATGATGGAATGCCGCATTAAGTTAGCTGTACTCTAACAAGGCCACATCCAAGAAACTTCAATTAGATACTCTTCAAAATGTACATTATTTTGTAAAAATCTAACTACTATTTACTAACTTCAAGAAAATGAAAACATTTTGTTAATGCTAAAGTTAACTAACTTTTTAATGACTTTGTTGTGACTGCTTTTTGTGGGAAAGCATTTGAATATTTGGTTACAACATGGAGGTACACAGTTTCAGATGATCTTCTAGATGGGTATCCGTCATTTGTGACCTTAAGGGCGTCTTAATTTGGCTTAGGTAGGAGAATGCAGATTCGCAGCAATAAGTGGTTGAAAAGCAAGAAAGCATTTTTCATGCATGTTGCTGAAGACATGGGTATTCTATTGCATTTTTCCATATTTCAATCGGATTTTTCTTAGCGTCAAATAAGGACTTTAAAATGTCATCTTGAGAGCTCAATCAATTCCACCTGTAGTTCTTTAGGAGCCTTGGAGACATCAACTAGGTGAGGTTGAAATGCCAATTTGAGTGTGATTCTCAGAGTCTGTGATCCTTTCATTGTATTCTTTAATTAATAAGTCTATAACAGCTGCGTATTCTTCAAATGATTTGCTTGAATCCTCCTGCTCATCAATGACCTTCGCTAACTGGGAAAAATGTTCATCCGAAATTTATTTTTGAAGCTTTTTTAGAAATGGTTGAATTTTTTTGCCACATATCATATATAGACTTAGTTTTGCCTTGCAAAGAAACATTCGTCATTTTGCTTTGACATGATATCACACAGAAATGCAGCATTTCTATAGAAACCTTCTTTCAATAATTCACATTGCTGATTCTGTTCTTCATGAAATGTAACTATCTGTTCTCGCAAAGATAAACATTTTGCTAACACCTGTCCCTGCGATAGCCAACGCACTTTACAATGATACGGCAAATCCACACTGAATGCCTCGTAGTCCAACTTTAGCGTATTACGAAACTGACGATACCGTGTTGCATTTGCACGAATATAGTTAACAATACTTATAACTTGTTGCAAAGTGTCACTTAAAATTGTAGATTTAGCACGGAGATTTTGCTGATGTAAGATACATTGAAAAGAAATGAGAGAGAGCATCTGGATCTGATAATACCTTATTTATCTGTGCAATAAACCCTTCACGTTTTCCTGTCATGGAAGGTGCACCGTCTGTACATACACTCATGAAATCAACCAAATCCAGTCCAACATTTATCTTGAAAGATGTTGAAGAAATCTATTCCTCGTGTTCTACGCGTAAGAGTGCCCAAAGCAAGTAACACTTCGTAGCAAAGAAAATATTCTGTTATGGCCCGAATGAAGTATAAAAACTGCGCCGGGTCAGTAGTATCAGTTGATTCATCCAAAGCGATTGAATAATATATATTTTCCTTTTGGAGTAGTGCGTGAAGTTGTTCTGTTACGTTGAGGGCTAATTCATCCTAATTATGCATTTGCAAACCTGCTCAGGTCTTCTGCAAAACCTTCATACATATTAACAAAAGGAAGGACATCTGGACCTCACCTTATCCTTAACTTCCATCTAGGGTCCAAACTCCTTGGAGCTGTGACTCACGGCTTGCAACTTTCACAGAAAGAGCCCAAGCAGGCTTTGCAAATACAGAGATTCTGCATTTTGGGACATATTTTATTTGGCCAATTACAAAATTTGGATTCATTCAAAAGGCCGCACTTAATGGCCTAGAAGGCCGCATGCAGCCCTAAGGACGCAGGTTCACCACCCCTGGAACAGGAGAAAGCCTTCGGCAGGATATTGCATGCGTACATGAGGGACGTGCTCTCCAAAATGGGCGTTGGGGAGGGAATCAGAAATTGGATCCACCCGCTCTATACTGATATCTGTAGTGCAGCCCAAATCAATGGTTGGGAATCAGACAGCTTCCCCATCAGGTCTGGAGTCAGGCAGGGTTTCCCTCTCTCCCGTCTTGTTCGTCGGTTGTATTGAACCTTTTTCCGAGTCCATCAGGAAGGACGCGCGCATAGGAGGAGTGACATTGCCAGGCAGTGGGGGCACTCAAGTCAAAACCTCCCTGTACATGGACGATGTCGCCGTCTGCTGCTCGGATCCAGAGTCGGTCCTCAGATTGATAAGTGTCTGCGACCAGTTTGAGTCGGCCACGGGAGCCAGGGTGAACCGCAGGTAGAGCGAGGCCATGCTCTTTGGCAACTGGCCCGACCGATCTTCCATCCCCTTCACCATCAAGCCTGACTTCTTGAATGTGCTGGGGATCTGGTTCGGGGGGGGGCTGAGGCGTGTGACAAGAATTGACTGGAGCGGATAGCCAAGGTGGGGAAGAATCTGGAGCTGTCGAAGCAACGCTCCCTCTCCATCATGGGGAAAAATTTGGTTATCAGGTGTGAGGTGCTCTCGGGGCTGCTGTACTTGGCACAAGTGTGGCCTGTCCCTCCCTCCTATGCCACAGGGATCACCCGGGCCGTCTTCCAGTTCATCTGAGGGTCGAGGGTAGACCGGGTGCGACGGGCCACAATGCACAAGTCAGGAGACAACAGGGGCAAATGCGTGCCCAACGTCGCCCTCACCCTGATGGCCACCTTTGTGTGTGGCTGCATCAGGCGGAGTGTAGAGCCAAGGCACGTGGGCACCAAGTGTCGCTACCTGCTGAGGTTCTACCTGTTCTCAGTGTTTCGAAGGATGGGCCTGGCGCAGATGCCACGCAATGTGCCAGTCAGCTGGATATTGCCGCACCATCTGTCACTCGTGAAAAGGTTCTTCCGGACCAACACCTTTGACCACAGGTTGAGGGGGAGACCTCATTGAAACTTACAGAATAAAGAAAGGCGTAGATAGAGTGGATGTGGAAAGGATGTTTCCACTGGTGGGAGAATCTAGGACTAGAGGTCATAGCCTCAGAATTAAAGGGCACTCTTTTAGAAAGGAGGTGAGGAGGAACTTCTTTAGTCAGAGCATAGTTAATCTGTGGAATTTATTGCCACAGAGGGCTGTGGAGGCCAGGTCAGTGGATATATTAAAGGCAGAGATAGACAAATTCTTGATTAGAACGGGTGTCAAGGGTTATGGGGAGAAGGCAGGAAAATGGGAAGGCAGGAAAATGGGATTAGGAGGCAGAGATCAGCCATGATTGAATGGCAGAGTAGACTTGATGGGCCGAATGGCCTAATGCTACTCCTATAACTTGTGAACTTGTGAAGATACAGCACAGAAACAGCCCACTGGGACTGTCCACAATCAAACACCCATGTACCCTAATCACAGATGAAACCATATTTAAAATTCAACCCACATTCTCAACTGCCCCACAGATTTCACCATTCATCTACTCACATGGGGCAATGATTTGTGGTACATTAACCTACTGATCGTATGTCTTTGTGATGTGAGAGGGACATGAGCACCCTGGGGAAACCCATGCAGTCATAAGGAGAATGTGCAAACTCCATACACAGAGGGCCCAAGGTTTCATCCGAGGTCTCTGAATACTGTACTCTATAGAACCACTGGTGTGGCTATCAAGTTCAAGTTCAAGTTCAAGTGAGTTTATTGTCATGTGTCCCTGATAGGACAATGAAATTCTTGCTTTGCTTCAGCACACAGAACATAGTAGGCATTTACTACAAAACAGATCAATGTGTCCATATACTATAATATAAATATATACACACATGAATAAATAAACTGATAAAGTGCAAATAACAGAAAGTGGTTATTAATCATCAGAGTTTTGTCCGAGCCAGGTTGTGTCCAAGCCTGATGGCTGTGGGGAAGTAGCTATTCCTGAACCTGGTTGTTACAGTCTTCAGGCTCCTGTACCTTCTACCTGAAGGTAGCAGGGAGATGAGTGTGTGGCCAGGATGGTGTGGGTCCTTGATGATACTGCCAGCCTCAAGGACTTGGCAAACTACTGTAGGCATTGAAAAAACACCACCAAATTCTCCAAATTCATTAGTGGGCCAATAAATTGGGTTTTGGCAATGCTGTTGGAGGAACCCAGATGTTATTACTGTGAGTGTTGGAGATGGTGCAATGATGGTGCCTGGAGCGAATTAATATTGAAGATGGTGGGTGGAGAGTCAGCTTTGTATTTCATGTTGTTGGTGCAGCTGTGCTATCCAGGCTAATTTAGGGTGATTCGGCACTGTCCTCATTTATGCTTTGCTGATGTAGGGTGATGTAGGGTGTCACTAGCTGTCCGATACCCAGCTTCTTGCCTACACTTATTGCCATGTTATTTATGCAGCTGGTTCAGCCAAGGTTCAGATCAAATATGGACCCAAGATGTCCACAAGTTCACAACTCTCCTGGGTGAATTTGTGGAATTAGTTGTCTTGCAGAACATCTGCAGTCGCACTCAGTAAACCTGAGGAATGCACACATTGTGGTGTGGGACTTGGTATTAGTAATCTCACTGAATATTAAGAGATGGTCACTATCTGGAACTAATGTCGTCATATCAACTCATGCCCGATCACGCTGAGCACTGGCTCCCCTCAAGGCTGTGTGCTCAGCCCGCTGTTGTTCACATTGCTCACACGTGACTGTGCTGCCAGATTCAGGGACAATAAGATCATAAAATTCGCGGATGACACAACAGTGGTGGGACTCATCAGCGGAGACGAGGAATCAATGTACAGGGAGGAAGTAAAACAACTAGTGGACTGGTGCGGCAACAACAATCTAGAATTAAACATTGACAAAACAAAGGAGATGGTTGTCGACTTCAGGAGGGCGCAGCCAAAGCATACACCCCTCAACATCAGTGGCACCACAGTGGAGAGAGTGGAGAGCATAAAGTTCCTCGGTGTGCAAATTACAGACAGCCTCACCTGGTCCAGGAACACCACTGGGACCGTCAAACGGGCCCATCAGCGACTGCACTTCCTGAGGAAACTCAAACAGGCGTCACTCCCCACCAACATCCTCAGGACTTTCTACAGGGGTGCGGTGGAGTCTGTACTCACGTACTGCATAAATACGTGGTACTCCACCTGCAACTGCTCGGACAGGAAGGCTCTGCAGAGGGTAGTGAGGGGAGCAGAGAGGATCATTGGCGTCTCCCTACCCTCGGTACAAGAACTGTTCCAGAGCCGCTGTCTGAAAAAAACAAGAGGGGCTGTTGCCAGCACCCCCAGGGTGTGCGAGACACCCCCCACCACTGCCAAGACTCCAGCAGAAAAGGAGAACGGAGATGAGGACAGCCCGACCACCTGGAGCCCCCAAGCACCGGACAGAGACCCCCAGTGCCCTGTCCAGGAGGGAGAGTCAATGGAAGAGGGGGAACAGCAGGAGGAATGGCAGGTGGTGAAAAGGAAGAAACACGAGACGGTTCTGCCCTAAGAGCCAAGGCTGGAGGGAACGGGAAAAGACTCCTCTCCCAGACCGATGCCAGCAACCTCTCCTTGTCGGAGGATGAGGCGACATCGAAGACACGAAGATGGAGGCAGAGGGAAAAAAAAAAACGGGTGAGGAGATCGGAAAGGGAAAGGACACGCGTGTATATTGTCTCCCAGCTCTGGGAGCAGTGCAGCGGCCAATGGGCCCCAGCTGCGGGAGACCGGGAGCACTGAATCAGCCACAGTACCCCAGCTACAGGAGACGGAGGAGGCAGTGCGCCCGGAAGAGGGTGGAACAAGGAGGGTCCTTCCGACAACAACTCCAGCTACGCCGGAGGAGACCTCCCTCCTTGAGGATGACGGCACCCTGTACCTGATCCCTGAAATGGGTCTGCAATTCACCAAAACGGTGGGCATGAGGGGACAAGATGACAGTCAGTGACTTTTTAAGGATAAAGAGCTAAAGATAGATATAGATAGATAGATATGCCATTTATTGTCACTATACATGTACAGTGAAACTGAAAGCTGCTCGTACTCAGTGCATACATACAATTTAGCACAAAAAACAAGAAACAGAAAAAAAAAAAAAAAGAAGGGAGATGGGGGGGGGGGGGGGGGGGGGGAGGAATAGGTGCACAAATTCTGCGGCGCTACATACATATATACATATATACAGATGGAAGTCCATGTTGGACGGTGTAGTCAGTGCATGTGTGAATTTGAATTTATAGTAGTTATAATTCTCGGAAAGCAACTATTCCTGAGTCTGTTTGTCCTGGATTTGATGCACCTATAGCGCCTTCCAGAGGGCAGCAGGTCGAACAGTCCAAACGCAGGATGGGAGCTGTCTTTGATGATCTTCTTTGCCCTGCTAAGGCAGCGGGAGGTATAGATGTCCATCAGGGAGGGGAGAGGGCAGCCAATGATCCTCTGCGCTGTCCTGGTTACCCTCTGAAGCCTCTCCCTGTCTGCCATGGTGCAGCTGCCATACCATGCTGTAATGCAGTATGTCAGCAGGCTCTCGATGGACGAACTGGCATCGCTAAATGTGCGCAGTGTGAAGAACACTGCGGGATCTGTGAACACCTTGCGGGAGTGCGGGCTGCCACACCTACGCGGCTATTGAGCGTGGTCGCGATGGTGGCCACGGACTGTCGGTCTGGTCGGGGGGCAATGATTGTCGCGTTTCCGGTCGGGGATCTTGCTGCGGGGAGGGAGCTTCGTTATCACTGCGGTCGGGAGGTGGTTGGGGGTGTCTCCTGGTGGTGGATGTTATGTACCGTGGTTCCCCACTCCGGCTGATTAATGTGTACGCCTCACCCGTGTGGAGCGAGCGGCTGACCGTTCTCCAGCAGCTCCCATCGCTGCTGGCCACGTCCCGGCAGCTCATTCTGGCCGGAGACTTCAACTGTATCATTGATACGGCTGGACCATCCGGCAGTGCCGACCACAGACTGGAACAGCACGTCCAAGCTCCTGATGGAGACGGTAAAAGACGCAAAGCTGCACAACGCCTTCAGCGACCCTGCAGGCGGGTCCCAGTCGCGGTTCACCTGGTAGACATCAGACGGTTCAGCCCGGTCTCCGATAGACTTCCTCCTCACATCGAAGGCCATCACAGTCAGACACACTGACCTCACCACTTCTCTGACCACTGCCTCCTTCAGGCTTCCTGTCACCTGCAGGAGAACCAGAAGGCAGGCAGAGGGACGTGGAAGTTAAATGTGAAGCTGTTGACCCCAGAGAACGTTGAGGATCTAAAGAGGGACTACGCATGTTGGAGAACGGTGAGGCCCTTCTTTGACTCCCCGACACTCTGGTGGGAAGCGACCAAGGAGAATATTAAGAGGTTCTTCATAATTAAAGGGGTTCAGAGAGCAAGACAGTCAGAGGGAATTGTGCCAACTCCAGACAGATTGGCAGCAACTGCTCCTTCTGCAGTCGAGAGGGGTGGATGCAAGGGAGGAACTTAGAGAGTTGAAGGGCCGGCAAACTTGGCTCTTTACCTCTGAATCCACCAAGATCATCTTCCGATCCAGGGTCTGCCATGTGGAGCAGGATGAGACGTGCTCTTGCTTCTTCTTCCATAAGGTTCACAGGGGGAGCTCTGTGATCAACAGCCTTAGTGAGGAGGACGGCTCAGTAGCATCCTTGCAGACGGACATGCTGAGGATCTGCAGATCCTTTTATACAGATTTGTATAATAGAAAGGCCACAGACAGCACCGCCTCCGAGAACTTCCTGTCCTCTATCACGGAGGTCTTGGAGGACAGCAAGCGGGAGAGTCTGGACCAACCACTGACCCTAGAGGAGCTGACTGGCTCCATCCGCTCCTTTGACTCGAGTAAAACTCCCGGAAGCGATGGCTTACCGGCCGAGTTGTATTCGGCTCTGTGGGACTGGGTGGGCCCGGACCTGCTGGAAGTGTACAACGACATGCTTCTAGCAGGCAGCATGTCAGACTACATGAGGAAGGGCAGCATCATCCTAATCTACAAGCAGAAGGGGGAGATGAAGGATATAAGGAATTGGAGACCCATCACATTGTTGAATGTAGATTACAAGATCCTGTCTAAGGCCATCGCCTACCGGGTCAAGTCTGTTCTGGGACGGGTGATCCACCCGGACCAAACCTGTGCTGTACCTGGCAGGAATATCTCAGACAGCCTGGCGCTGCTGAGAGATACCATTGCCTACGTGCAGGACAGACGGGTGGATGCTGCCTAGTCAGCTTGGACCAGGACAGGGGTGGGGAACCTTTCCATGATGGAATGCCGCATTAAGTTAGCTGTAATCTAACAAGGCCACATCCAAGAAACTTCAATTAGATACTCTTCAAAATGTACATTATTTTGTAAAAATCTAACTACTATTTACTAACTTCAAGAAAATGAAAACATTTTGTTAATGCTAAAGTTAACTAACTTTTTAATGACTTTGTTGTGACTGCTTTTTGTGGGAAAGCATTTGAATATTTGGTTACAACATGGAGGTACACAGTTTCAGATGATCTTCTAGATGGGTATCCGTCATTTGTGACCTTAAGGGCGTCTTGATTTGGGTTAGGTAGGAGAATGCAGATTCGCAGCAATAAGTGGTTGAAAAGCAAGAAAGCATTTTTCATGCATGTTGCTGAAGACATGGGTATTCTATTGCATTTTCCCATATTTCAATCGGATCTTTCTTAGCGTCAAATAAGGACTTTAAAATGTCATCTTGAGAGCTCAATCAATTCCATCTGTAGTTCTTTAGGAGCCTTGGAGACATCAACTAGGTGAGGTTGAAATGCCAATTTGAGTGTGATTCTCAGAGTCAATGATTCTTTCATTGTATTCTTTAATTAATAAGTCTATAACAGCTGTGTATTCTTCAAATGATTTGCTTGAATCCTCCTGCTCATCAATGACGTTCGCTAACTGGGGAAAATGTTCATCCAAAATTTATTTTTGAAGCTTTTTTAGAAATGGTTGAATTTTTTTGCCACATCTCATATATAGACTTAGTTTTGCCTTGCAAAGAAACATTCAAGTCATTTTGCTTTGACATGATATCACACAGAAATGCAGTATTTCTATAGAAATCTTCTTTCAATAATACACATTGCTGATTCTGTTCTTCATGAAATGTAACTATCTGTTCTCACAAAGATAAACATTTTGCTAACACCTGTCCCTGCGATAGCCAACGCACTTTACAATGATACGGCAAATCCACACTGAATGCCTCGTAGTCCAACTTTAGCGTATTACGAAACTGACGATACCGTGTTGCATTTGCACAAATTTAGTTAACAATACTTATAACTTGTTGCAAAATATCACTTAAAATAGTAATTCAGCACGGAGATTTTGCTGATGTAAGATACATTGAAAAGAAATGAGAGAGAGCATCTGGACCTGATAATACCTTATTTATCTGCGCAATAAACCCTTCACGTTTTCCTGTCATGGAAGGTGCACCGTCTGTACATACACTCATGAAATCAACCAAATCCAGTCCAACATTTATCTTGAAAAATGTTGAAGAAATCTATTCCTCGTGTTCTACGCGTAAGAGTGCCCAAAGCAAGTAACACTTCGTAGCAAAGAAAATATTCTGTTATGGCCCGAATGAAGTATAAAAACTGCGCCGGGTCGGTAGTATCAGTTGATTCATCCAAAGCGATTGAATAATATATATTTTCCTTTTGGAGTAGTGCGTGAAGTTGTTCTGTTACGTTGAGGGCTAATTCATCCTAATTATGCATTTGCAAACCTGCTCAGGTCTTCTGCAAAACCCTCATACATATTAACAAAAGGAAGGACATCTGGACCTCACCTTATCCTCAACTTCCATCTAGGGTCCAGACTCCTTGGAGCTGTGACTCACGGCTTGCAACTTTCACAGAAAGAGCCCAAGCAGGCTGGGCTCTTTACATGTACATGGACGATGTCGCCGTCTTCTGCTCAGATCCAGAGTCGGTCCGCAGATTGATAAGTTTCTTGACGGGAGCCAGGGTGAACCGCAGGTAGAGCGAGGCCATGCTCTTTGGCAACTGGCCCGAACGATCTTCCGTCCCCTTCACCATCAAGCCTGACTTCTTGAATGTGCTGGGGATCTGGTTTGGGGGGGCTGAGGCGTGTGACAAGAAATGGCTGGAGCGGATAGCCAAGGTGGGGAAGAATCTGGAGCTGTCGAAGCAACGCTCCCTCTCCATCATGGGGAAAAATTTGGTTATCAGGTGTGAGGTGCTCTCGGGGCTGCTGTACTTGGCACAAGTGTGGCCTGTCCCTCCCTCCTATGCCATAGGGATCACCCGGGCCGTCTTCCAGTTCATCTGGGGGTCGAGGGTAGACCGGGTGCGACGGGCAACAATGCACAAGTCAGGAGACAACAGGGGCAAATGCGTGCCCAACGTCGCCCTCACCCTGATGGCCACCTTTGTGTGTGGCTGCATCAGGCGGAGTGTAGAGCCAAGGCACGTGGGCACCAAGTGTCACTACCTGCTGAGGTTCTACCTGTTCTCAGTGTTGCGAAGGATGGGCCTGGCGCAGATGCCACACAATGTGCCAGTCAGCTGGATATTGCCGCACCATCTGTCACTCGTGAAAAGGTTCTTCCGGACCAACACCTTTGACCACAGGTTGAGGGGGAGACCTCATTGAAACTTACAGAATAAAGAAAGGCATAGATAGAGTGGATGTGGAAAGGATGTTTCCACTGGTGGGAGAATCTAGGACTAGAGGTCATAGCCTCAGAATTAAAGGGCACTCTTTTAGAAAGGAGGTGAGGAGGAACTTCTTTAGTCAGAGCATAGTTAATCTGTGGAGTTTATTGCCACAGAGGGCTGTGGAGGCCAGGTCAGTGGATATTTTAAAGGCAGAGATAGACAAATTCTTGATTAGAACGGGTGTCAAGGGTTATGGGGAGAAGGCAGGAAAACGGGAAGGCAGGAAAATGGGATTAGGAGGCAGAGATCAGCCATGATTGAATGGCAGAGTAGACTTGATGGGCCGAATGGCCTAATTCTACTCCTATAACTTGTGAACTTGTGAAGATACAGCACAGAAACAGCCCACTGGGACTGTCCACAATCAAACACCCATGTACCCTAATCACAGATGAAACCATATTTAAAATTCAACCCACATTCTCAACTGCCCCACAGATTTCACCATTCATCTACTCACATGGGGCAATGATTTGTGGTACATTAACCTACTGATCGTATGTCTTTGTGATGTGAGAGGGACATGAGCACCCTGGGGAAACCCATGCAGTCATAAGGAGAATGTGCAAACTCCATACACAGAGGGCCCAATGCTTCATCCGAGGTCTCTGACACAGTACTCTATAGAACCACTGGTGTGGCTATCAAGTTCAAGTTCAAGTGAGTTTATTGTCATGTGTCCCTGATAGGACAATGAAATTCTTGCTTTGCTTCAGCACACAGAACATAGTAGGCATTTACTACAAAACAGATCAATGTGTCCATATACTATAATATAAATATATACACACATGAATAAATAAACTGATAAAGTGCAAATAACAGATAATTGGTTTTTAATAATCAAAGTTTTGTCCGAGCCAGGTTTAATAGCCTGATGGCTGTGGGGAAGTAGCTATTCCTGAACCTGGTTGTTGCAGTCTTCAGGCTCCTGTACCTTCTGCCTGAAGGTAGCAGGGAGATGAGTGTGTGGCCAGGATGGTGTGGGTCCTTGATGATACTGCCAGCCTCAAGGACTTGGCAAACTACTGTAGGCATTGGAAAAACACCACCAAATTCTCCAAATTCATTAGTGGGCCAATAAATTGGGTTTTGGCAATGCTGTTGGAGGAACCCAGATGTTATTACTGTGAGTGTTGGAGATGGTGTAATGATGGTGCCTGCAGGGAATTAATATTGAAGATGGTGGGTGGAGAGTCTGCTTTGTATTTCATGTTGTTGGTGCAGCTGTGCTATCCAGGCTAATTTAGGGTGATTCGGCACTGTCCTCATTTATGCTTTGCTGATGTAGGGTGATGTAGGGTGTCACTAGCTGTCCGATACCCAGCTTCTTGCCTACACTTATTGCCATGTTATTTATGCAGCTGGTTCAGCCAAGGTTCAGATCAAATATGGACCCAAGATGTCCACAAGTTCACAACTCTCCTGGGTGAATTTGTGGAATTAGTTGTCTTGCAGAACATCTGCAGTCGCACTCAGTAAACCTGAGGAATGCACACATTGTGGTGTGGGACTTGGTATTAGTAATCTCACTGAATGTTAAGAGATGGTCACTATCTGGAACTAATGTCGTCATATCAACTCATGCCCGATCACGCTGAGCACTGGCTCCCCTCAAGGCTGTGTGCTCAGCCCGCTGTTGTTCACATTGCTCACACGTGACTGTGCTGCCAGATTCAGGGACAATAAGATCATAAAATTTGCGGATGACACAACAGTGGTGGGACTCATCAGCGGAGACGAGGAATCAATGTACAGGGAGGAAGTAAAACAACTAGTGGACTGGTGCGGCAACAACAATCTAGAATTAAACATTGACAAAACAAAGGAGATGGTTGTCGACTTCAGGAGGGCGCAGCCAAAGCATACACCCCTCAACATCAGTGGCACCACAGTGGAGAGAGTGGAGAGCATAAAGTTCCTCGGTGTGCAAATTACAGACAGCCTCACCTGGTCCAGGAACACCACTGGGACCGTCAAACGGGCCCATCAGCGACTGCACTTCCTGAGGAAACTCAAACAGGCCTCACTCCCCACCAACATCCTCAGGACTTTCTACAGGGGTGCGGTGGAGTCTGTACTCACGTACTGCATAAATACGTGGTACTCCACCTGCAACTGCTCGGACAGGGAGGCTCTGCAGAGGGTAGTGAGGGGAGCAGAGAGGATCATTGGCGTCTCCCTACCCTCGGTACAAGAACTGTTCCAGAGCCGCTGTCTGAAAAAAGCTCAGAGAATTGCTAAGGACAAACTGCACCCCCTCCACACACACCTGGATCTCCTGCCATCAGGCAAGAGATATCGCAGCATCAAAGCCCGGACTACCAGACTGCTAAACAGCTTCCTGCCACAAGCTGTGAGGCTGCTAAACAGTCACTCTGTACTCACAGTCACCTGATTCTGAGGCTTGGCACGGACACTTTAATAACTGGCACTGGCCACTTTAATAACTGGCACTAGCCACTCAAATCAGCTGCCCCGGACATTTTAATGATTAGTTTTGCTGTATTTTAACGTTGTGTTTTACCTGGTTTTAATTATTTATACTGTTTCATCGGGGACTGGATTGCTTTTAGTGTTATTATGTGTGAAATGTTTTAAATTTCATGTGCGATGCTCTGCTATTCCCTGGGAGAAGTCTTTTCATTTTGCACTGTATAACTGTTGCTTGCAAGATGACAATAAAGGTTGATTGATTGATTGATTGATTGCCCAAATGTTGTCTGAGTCTTGCTGCAGGAGGATATCAACTGCTTTAGTTTCCAAGTAGTTATTAATGGAATTAGATATTGTGCAATCATCAATAAACATTCTCACTTTGACATTATCGTGGAAGGACGGTGTTTGCTGAAGGAGAAGTAAAACATAGAGACATAGAAAATAGGTACCGGAGGAGGCCATTCGGCCCTTCGAGCCTGCACCGCCATTCATTGTGATCATGGCTGATCATCCACAATCAGTAACCAGTGCCTGCTTTCACCCCATATCCATTGATTCCGCTAGTCGCAAGAGCTCTATCTAACCCCTCGTTTAAATTAATCCAGTGAATTGGCCTCTACTTACTTCTGTGGCAGAGAATTCCACAAGTTCACAACTCTTCTGGGTGAATTTGTGGAATTAGTTGTCTTGCAGAACATCTGCAGTCACACTCAATAAACCTGAGGAATGCGCACATTGTTTGGACCTAGGTTGCATTTGGACCATGCCCACATGCATCCAGATGTTTGGATCAAGGCTGTGATGAGATCTGGAACCGAGATCCTGGTGAAGCCTGAAATGGACAGTAAGCAAATTGCTGGTGAATAAGGGCCAAATGCTCCAAGAGTTGACAATATCCAATAATGTGGAGGGGTGATCAGTAAATGACTAACCCTTCATCTTCCCTGGTTGCTCATATTTTTGTTTTTTTGCCTTGATCAAATCCAGATTCCAGATCCAGATTCAACTTTAATTGTCATTGTCAGTGTACAGTACAGAGACAACGAAATGTAGTTAGTATCTCCCTAAAGAGCAACATAGAATATGATTTCAATAAATAAATCTATTTACATGCATACAATCATAGTGTTTTTCCTGTGGGAGCAGTGTCCGGGGGGTGATTGGCAGTCACCGAGGTACGTTGTTGAGTAGTGTGACAGCCGCAGGGAAGAAGCTGTTCCTGGACCTGCTGGTCCGGCAACGGAGAAACCTGTAGCGCCTCCCGGATGGTAGGAGGGTAAACAGTCCATGGTTGGGGTGAGAGCAGTCCTTGGCGATGCTGAGCGCCCTTCGCAGACAACGCTTGCTTTGGACAGACTCAATGGAGGGGAGCGAGGAACCGGTGATGCGTTGGGCAATTTTCACCACCCTCTGCAGTGCTTTCCGGTCGGAGACAGAGCAGTTGCCATACCATACTGTGATACAGTTGGTAAGGATGCTCTCGATGGTGCAGCGGTAGAAGTTCACCAGAATCTGAGGAGACAGATGGACCTTCTTCAGTCTCCTCAGGAAGAAGAGACACTGGTGAGCCTTCTTGACCAGAGTTGAGGTATTGTGGGTCCAAGAGAGGTCATTGGAGATGTTGACTCCCAGGAACCTGAAGCTGGAAACACGTTCCACCTCCGTCCCGTTGATGTGGATGGGGGTGTGCGTGCCGCCCCTAGACTTCCTGAAGTCTACAATGAGCTCCTTGGTCTTCTTGGAATTAAGGGCCAGTTCGTTGTCAGCACACCATGCTGCTAGGAGCTGGACCTCCTTCCTATAGGCCGACTCATCGTTGTTGTGATGAGGCCAATCACCGTTGTATTATCTGCATACTTGATGTTGGTGTTAGTACCATGTACAGGTGTGCAGTCGTAGGTGAAGAGGGAGTAGAGGAGGGGGCTCAGCTCACAGCCCTGTGGAACGCCGGTGTTCAGGGTGAGGGTTGAAGAGGTGTGCTTGTCTAACCTAACAGACTGGGGTCTGTTGGTTAGAAAGTCCAGTATCCAGTTGCAGAGGGAGGGGTCGATGCCCAGGTTACCGAGTTTGGTGATCAGTTTAGAGGGTATAATGGTGTTGAATGCAGAGCTGTAATCGATGAACAGCATTCTTATGTAAGTGTCTCTGTTGTCGAGATGGGAGAGGGCGGAGTGAAGTGTTGTTGAGTTGGCATCCTCCGTACTCCTGTTCTTGGGGTAGGCAAACTGATAGGGATCCAGTGTGGGGGGTAAGCAGCCTTTGAGGTGTGCCAGGACCAGCCTCTCGAAGCACTTGGTGATGATGGGAGTAAGTTCAACTGGGCGGAAGTCGTTGAGGCTTGCCGCAGTGGAGTGTTTAGGCACCGGCACGATGGAGGTGGTTTTAAGGCACGTGGGGACAACTGCTTGGGCAAGTGACAGGTTGAAGATGTCAGTCCAGACCTCTGTTAGCTGCGCAGCACAGGCCCTGAACATGCGCCCGGGGATGCTGTCAGGGCCAGCAGCCTTACGTGCATTGGTCCTACTCAGTGCCACGTACACGTCGTAGGGGGTGAGTGTGAGGGGTTGGTGATCAGCAGGTAGCACAGCCTTGATGGCTGTCTCTAGATTGTCCCTGTCGAAGTGGCCATAGATGTGGTTAAGCTCCTCAAGGAAGGAGGTGTCGCTGGATGTGGGGGTGGTGTTGGAGGGTCTGTAGTCCGTGATGGCCTGGATGCCTTGCCACATGCGTCGGGGGTCGGAGTTGTTGTTGAAGTGCTCCTCAATCCTGAGCTTATGGCAGTGCTTGGCCTTCCTGATGCCCCTCTTCAGGTTAGCCCTGGATGAACTGCAGGCTCGTGCATCGCCTGACCTGAAAGCGGTGTCCCGTGCTTTCAGCAGTAGCCTGACCTCGCTGTTCATCCATGGCTTCTGATTCGGGAATATGGTCACCTGTTTGAGGGAGGTGACATTATTGATGGTGGAGTTTATAAAGTCCAGAACAGAGGATGTGTAGGAATCAATGTCCGTGTGGGAGTCAAGGGTGGCCTGGGCTGCAAACGCCTTCCAGTCAGTGTTTCCAAAACACTGCTAAATTGTGGAGACCGCTTCCTCTGACCAGACTTTAACTGTCCTCACAGTGGCTTTAACCCGTCTGATGAGTGGGGAGTACTTAGGGAGCAGGAACAATGAGAGGTGATCAGACTGACCAAGGTGGGGGAGGGGGTCGGCTTTGTAAGCTTCAGCCATGTTGGTGTAGACTTTGTCCAGTGTCTTGTCTACTCTAGTGGCGAATGAGACATGTTGGTAGAATTTGGGGAGTACAGTCTTCAGGTTGGAGTGATTGAAATCACCCGCAACAATCGACCTTTGAAACAGCAGTATATGAGTGTAAGAGCCAGAGACACCAACTATTAATGGCCAAGTTCAGCATGTTGCTTTCACTATTAAGAAAGCACTATAAGAGCATCTATATCAGGGGTGGGGAACTTGTGGCCTTCCAGGCCATTAGGTGTGGCCTTTTGAATGAATCCAAAATTTGTAAAACATATCCTTTTATTTATATTGTTTAAGAAGGAACTGCAGATGCTAGAAAATCGAAGGTAGACAAATATGCTGGAGAAACACAGCGGGTGAGGCAGCATCTATGGAGCGAAGGAAATAGGCAACGTTTCGGGTCGAGACCCTTCTTCAGACTTGTCTTGTCTCATCCTCTTATTTGGCTGAAGAAGGTCGTTGATGAGCAGGTGGATTCATGCGAATCATTTGAATCATGCTGCTGTTATAGACTTATTAATTAAAGAACACAATGAAAGGTTCATTGACTTTGAGAATCATGACATCACACTCAAATTGGCAATTCAACCTCACCTAGTTGATGTCTCCAAGGCTCCTAAAGAACTACAGATGGAGTTGATTGAGCTCTCAGACGATGACATTTTAATGTCCTTATTTTAGGCTAAGTAAGATCCGATTGAAATATGGAAAAATGCAATAGAATACCCACGTCTTCGGCAACATGCATGAAAAATGCTTTCTTGCTTTACAACCACTTATTGCTGCGAATCTACATTCTCCTACCTAACCCAAATCAAGACGCCCTTAAGGTCACAAATGACGGATACCCATCTAAAAGATCAGCTGAAACTGTGTACCTCCATGTTGCAACCAAATATTCAAACCCCACAAAAAGCAGTCACAACAAAATCATTAAAAAGTTAGTTAACTTTAGAATTAACAATTTTTTTTCATTTTCTTGAAGTAGTTAGAATTTTACAAAATAATGTACATTTTAAAGTATATCTGATTGAAGTTTCTTGGATGCGGCCTTATTAGATTACAGCTAACTTAATGCGGCATTCCATCATGAAAAGGTTCCCCATCCCTGGTCTATATAATAATAATAATAATAATAATAATAATAATAATAATAATAATAATAATAATAATAATAATAATAATAATAATAATAATAATAATAATATAAACTTTGTTACGGACTCGAGGTCTAGACAAGGGGCAACATTACATTAAAATGCATTGCATATTAAAAAATATCAGAAAATACATATAAAATCTTAGTATATCACTTATAAAAGCATCATAAATTATATATTTTAAAAAAAACAACACAATACATGAATTAAAAATCCAGATTAAAAGAATGATCAATGTCCTACAACGAGACAACGAAACCAGTGTCTCCACAGCTGGGATTCGTAACGTGTAGTGCTAACCCTTATGTTTGACAAGGCAACAATAATTACATTTTTAGAGTCATTTATCCTGCAAATGAATTTATACATGTGATTTCTTAGGATAGCTTCTAAAGTACTGACTCCTTGATGTTTGACATACATTTATCTTTGAGAAAATAACATGAAGGAAGGATGTTATGTAGGAAGGATAAATGGGAAGCAGATGACTGCACTCTCTTTTTGTTTAGATACATCTTCCTCATTCCATACTTGCCTTCTCTCATTTTCTTTCTGTTTCTTTTCTCTCTTCCCAGCCCTCTCTCTTTATCCCCACATGCAAACTGGAGGAACAGCACCTCATATTCTGCTTGGATAGCTCACCACCCAATGGTATGAACACTAAGTTCTCTAATGAGAAGTAACACCCAACCCACATCCCCCTCTGTCCTTCCTGCTCCCCAGCCCATTCATCACCCATGGTGCACACTCATTTCTTCCATTACCCTGCCCTTTCTCCACCCTCTCCAGTCCCCATCCACTCCTCTCCCTCTCTCTGGCTTTACAATTCACTTCTCTCCTCATCTGATCCCCTTTTGGGTCCTTTTCATCTCCAGCCGTCCACTCACCTGACAATCAGAAGCCCGCCTTCCTCATATCCACCTATCATTTGACTGCCTTTTTTTCCCCATCCCCAACTCTTTTCCAGATTCCCCTTCCTCTCCCACCACAATCAGCCCGAAGAAAGGTCCCAGCCCAACATTTTGCCTATCTATTCCCTCCACAAGTGCTGCCAAACCCGCTGAGAAATAATTCCAGCTGCTTGAGTTTAGCTCAGGATTCCAGCAACTGCAGTTCCTGGTGTCCATCCAGCACCTGTCAATGTACCATCTACACATCTGGCCCAATGCCCAGCTCTCCTCCAGATGCATATCCAGTTCACACATGGTGGGCTACAGGGCCTGTTCTAGTGCCATACTGTTCTATATTCTATACTCCAGATATCAGAAAGATATTTTAAGGGCCTGTCCCACGAGCATGCGACTGCTTGCGGCAAGCGCGACCAAACCAGAGGCGGGGGCCGCGCGGAGGTCGAGAGATCCCGTACGAGTTGACGTGAAGTTCAAACAAAGTCCACGCGTGACGTACGGCGCCGAGACACTGCGCACGCCCGTCGGGGCGGTGCGTACGGCCTCAATGCGACTGCGGGCCGTCACACCGTTGCCGCGCGGAATTTTTGGAAAGTGTCAGTTTTTCGGAGAGCCCCGCGCGATGCGGGGACCAGCTCCGCACAACTCAATACGGCTCCAGCAATCGAAGTGGGACCGGCCCCGCGAGGCCGTATAGCTCAAGCGACCACGTTCGGTCGCGCTTGCCGCATGCAGTCGTATGCTCGTGGGACAGGCTCTTTAGTCTTTTGGGCAATCAAATATTGGCCTGGACTAAGTACTGACAGTATCAGCTGTGTTGGAAGGAACTGCAGATGCTGGTTTGTGTCTATCTACTGGCATGATCATCTTAGAGGCAGTGATGTAACCGGGAAAAGACGGAACCATGATTACGCCTAAATCATTCCCCATTATTCTGAGTTCATGCAATGAAAATGAGTGGTCTGGCTCATTCCTAGTTCCTGTCACCCCCAGCAGCATCTCTGGAGTTCTCTGTGATCACCAGCTCCGCCTTTCAACTGGGTAAATCTCAGTCCCCAGGTCCAGTCACAAGAGGATCAGACCTCGACTAGTTCAGATTTTTAATACCGTCCTTGATTGAAAGATGCCTACATTTACTTTCCAGTGGGTGATAACAATTGGATAATGATCAACAATGGAATAAATGGTGAACAAGCAGAACCCCCGAGCCTTGTTATCAATTGTACACACAAAATGCTGGAGTAACTCAGCAGGACAGGCAGCATCAATTACTCAGCTGCCTCCACTTTGTATAATGAGTCCTGTTTAATGTTTAGTGGAAGGAACTTTAAATGTCTGTCTCCCTCCCTTGTTGGAATACTTTAACTTACCACGAAGAAGACAAATTGTTAAATTCAGAAACATATTTAAAATGAAGATAGACACTTGAAATGCTGGAGTAACTCAGCCAGTCAGGCAGCATCTCGGGAGAATAGAATTTCGGGTTGAACTTCAGTCTCGGCCTGAAACGTCACTTATTATTTTTCTTCAAAGATGCTGTCTGACCCGCTGAGTTACTCCAGCATGTTATGTTTATCCTCGGTGTAAACCAGCATTTGCAGTTCCTTCCTACACATTTAAAATTACTGGCACAGTATGTTGTCCCTCCAGCCACCTCTACTATTTAGCTAGTCCATGGCAATAGACAATAGACAATAGGTGCAGGAGTAGGCCATTCAGCCCTTTGAGCCAGCACTGCCATTCAATGTGATCATTGCTGATCATCCACAATCAGTACCCCATTCCTGCCTTCTCCCCATATCCCCTGACTACGCTATCTTCAAGAGCCCTATCTAGCTCTCTCTTGAAAGTATCTAGAGAACTGGCCTCCACCGCCCTGTGAGGCAGAGAATTCCACACTCACAAAAAGTGTTTCCTCATCACCGTTCTAAATGAATTTCCCCTTATTCTTAAACCGTGGCCCAATGTTCTGGACTCCCCCAAAATCGGGAACATGTTTCCTGCCTGTAGCGTGGCCGAACCCTTAATAATCTTAAATATTTCAATAAGATCCCCTCTCATCCTTTGCGACTTTGAGTCCTTGAAAAGTGCTATACAAATAAAATGTATTATTATTATTATCCTCCTAAATTCCAGAGTATACAAGCCCAGCCGCTCCATTGTCTCAGCATATGGCAGACTCGACATCCCGGGAATCCCGCAGATTCAGTCTTGGCCATAACACCGCTTTCCCATTAATGCTCAATTGCCTGTTAATTTACACAAACCCGTACTACAATTCTGTAGTCACGGCCATCTGCCAGAGAGAATTTAGATGGATCACAACCTCCTCACTTCCATCATAAATATGTGTCCTCTTTTTCTGCATCTTTACTCACTGGTTCTACATCCCTCAGTTAGAGAGGAAAACATCCTTTCCTCACCCACTCTATCAATATCCCTCTGCATCTTACTCAATACAATGTCCAGCTCTCATTCTCCAACCTCCAATGCACAAGGCATACCTGCTTAACATCTCTTCATATATCATCCCATTCATCCTAGAAATCCCACGTGAATTAGGCAATAGACAATAGATAATAGGTGCAGGAGTAGGCCATTTGGCCCTTCGAGCCAGCCATTCAATAAGATCATGGCTAATCATCCCCAATCAGTACCCCGTTCCTGCCTTCTCCCCATATCCCCTGACTGCTATTTTTAAGAGCCCTATCTAGCTCTCTCTTGAAAGCATCCAGAGAACCTGCCTCCACCACCCTCTGAGGCAGAGAATTCCAGACTCACAACTCTCTACGGTCAGGCAAACGCCTCCGTTGCCATGCGGTGAGAACGGAGAGGTTGAGAAGGAGTTTCTTCCCAGAGGCAATTCGGACTGTAAACGCCTATCTCACCAGGGACTAACTCTACTGAACGTTTTTTCCTTCCATTATTTATTATGTAAAAGAATATGTGTGTTATGATTGTGTTTATAATTTGTTTGGTTGTTTTGTTGTTTGTCTTTTGCACAAAAGTCCGCGAGCATTGCCACTTTCATTTCACTGCACATTTCGTATGTGTATGTGACAAATAAACTTGACTTGACTTGACTTGACTTGACTTGACTCTGTGAGAAAAAGTGTTTCCTCATCTCCGTTCTAAATGGCTTACTCCTTATTCTTAAAGAATTCTCCCTAAACCATTAGTGTCTTCTACATTAAAATATGGAGCCACAATAGTCTGCAGGGGTTGAGGGTGGACCTCACTGGTGCTCTGCAAAGTTGTGCCAAAGTTTCCCTACCTTTACACTCCCGATCCCATGCAAAATCAGTTAGCATTCCATGAACTTTCCCAATTACCTGCTGTATCACATGGCAATACTTTGCATATCAAAAACTAGGTATCAAGATCCCCACATGTTGCAACACCTTCCAATATCACTCCATTTAAGTAGTCATTTACTTCTTCACATTTCCTTTCATAGTGAATAACTACACATTTTCCTGCATTGCCAGTCTGAGGAAAACTCAATTATCCCAACTGTTTTCTATTGCTTACTATGTTCTGTTGTGCTACAGCAAGCAAGAATTTCATTGCCCGGTGGGTGATAGACTTCTGCCCGACTTCCACTATAAACCCACTGACTCCCATGGCTATCTAGACTACACTTCTTCCCAACCTGCTTCCTGTAAGGACTCCATCCCCTACTCCCAGTTCCTCCGTCTACGCCGCATCTGCTCCCAGGATGAGGTGTTCCACACCAGGGCATCGGAAATGTTCTTATTCTTCAGGGAACGCAGGTTTATCTCCCCTACCATAGATGAGGCTCTCACCAGGGTCTCTTCAATACTCCATAACACTGCTCTCTCTCCCCATCCCCCCACTCGTAAAAGGACAGAGTCCCCCTAGTCCTCACCTTTCACCCCACCAGCCGTCACATACAACAAATAGTCCTCCGTCATTTTCACCACCTCCAATGTGACCCCACCACTCGCCACATCTTCCCATCTCCCCCCATGCCTGTTTTCCACAAAGACCGCTCCCTCCGTACCTCCCCGTTCAATTCTTCCCTTCCCACCCGCACCACCCTCTCCCCGGGCACTTTCCGTTGCAACCGCAAGAGATGCTACACTTGTCTCTTTACCTCCCCCCTCGACTCCATTCAAGGACCCAAGCAGTCATTCCAGGTGTGACAGAGGTTCACCTGCACCTCCTCCAACCTCATCTATTGCATCCGCTGCTCTAGATGTCAGCTGATCTACATCGGCGAGACCAAGCGTGGGCTTGGCGGTCGTTTCGCCGAATACTTCCGCTCGGTCCGCATTAACCAACCTAATCTCCCGGTGGCTCAGCACTTCAACTCCCCCTCCCATTCCGAATCCGACCTTTCTGTCCTGGGCCTCCTCCATGGCCAGAGTGAGCCTCACACCCCACTTCTCCCCCTCACCAGTCTCTCTTCCACTGCACTTGTGCCACACGGCACGCACATTGAAGAGGCATGGGGGGGGTGCACACAGGAGGTGGGTGGAGGGAGCGCGCATGCGGGTGGGGCAGGTGCCGTGGATGGGAGGGGGAGAGGGGGAGAGGGGGTAGTGGTGGGAGGGGGAGAGGGGGAGAGGGGGAGAGATGGGGAGGGGAGAGAAGAGAGGAGGGAGAGTGGGAGGGGAGAGAGGATAGGGAGGGGAGGGGAGAGAGGGGGAGAGGAGAGAGGGGTAGAAGAGAGGAGGGAAGAGAGGAGTGAGAGGGGGAGGGGAGAGAGGAGGATAGGGAGGGGAGGGGGAGAGGAGAGAGGGAGAAAAGGGGGGAGAGAGGAGGGGGGGAGGAGGGGGAGGGTGGGGAGGAGGGTGGGAGAGAGAGGTGGGAGAGGGGAGATGGGATGGGAGGGAGGGGGGGGGGGGGAGGGGAGGGAGGGGAGGGGGGGGGGGGGGAGGGTGCAGCCGGCACCCTGCTTTACTTATGCTGACAACTTCTTGCCTGCTTGAGTTTTATAATTTTCTACTTATCCTGTCATTACTTCCTTACTAACGAATCGCAACATTTTCTTAATGGAAGATGTTTGGCTAAGCAGTCTGTGGGTTCAACGAATTGGAAATGTATGGATGAAGTAAATGTATGAGGTTGTCCAGCAGGAAGGCTGCAGAGAAGATGAACGAGGATGTTGCCAGGACTTGAGGGTCTTTGCGTTGAATAAGCTGGGACTTAATTGGAGCACAGGGGGATGAGGGGTGATCTTATTGAGGTGTGTAAAATAATGAGAGGAATAAATCAGGTAGTTGCACAAAATCTCTTGCCCAGAGAAGGTGAATTGAGAGCCAGAGGACATAGGTTTATGGTGAGGAGGAAAAGATTTAATAGGAATCTGAGGGGTAACTTTTTCACTCCAAGGGTGGTGGGTGTATGGAACATGCTGCCAGAAGAGGTAGTTGAGGCTGGGACTATCCCAACATTTAAGAAGCAGAAAGGCAGGTACATGGATAGGACAGGTTTGGAGGGTGGTGGGACTAGTTATTGATGGGCGGCGTTCGGCAAGTTGGGCCGAAGGGCCAGTTTCCACGCTTTCTAAAAGGGAAGGAGAGCACAGGATAAATTTCCAAAGTGTCTGGAAGAAGTAATGGGACAGAATGTTTAAGAAGGGATAAGAGGCCTAACGTCAGGCAAAATGGGGACCAATTTGAGAAGAGGGGTGGTGAATACTGAACCAAAGGTGTTACATTTGAATGCACGCAGCACACGCAACAAGATAGAGGAGCTTATAGCGCAGTTAGAAATTGATAGGTACAATGTTGTGGGCATCACGCAGACATGGTTGAAAGAGGCTGTGAGCTGAATATCCAACGATACACATCCTATTAAAAAGACAGGCAGTTGGGCAGAGGAGCTGGGGTGGCTCTGAAGGTAAGGAATGATGGCCCGAGCAAGGGATGACATCGGATCAAAAGATGTAGAATCCTTGTGGGTAGAGATAAAACTGCAAAGGTAAAAAGTTCCTGATGGGAGTTATAGACAAGCTCCTCAAACAGTAGCCAAGATGTCGGGTACAAATTACATCAGGAGATACAATCAGCATGTAAGAAAGGCAATGTTACAGTGGGCATGGATTTCAATATGCAGGTAGACTGGGAAAATCAGTTTGGTTCTGGATCCCAAGAGAAGGAATTTGTAGAGTGCCTACGAGATGGCTGCTTACAGCAGCTAGGGGCCAAGACGATGATGGAAAGGGCAATTTTGGATGTAGTAATGAACCAGATTTGATTGGGGGCTTAAGGCAAAGGAATCCGAGGTGTTAGAGATCATAATATGAGAGGGAGAAGACAAAATCAGATGTATCTGTATTAGATAGAGCTCTAGGGTCTAGTGGAATCAAAGGATATGGGGAGAAGGCAGGCACAGGTTATTGATTGGGGACGATCAGCCATGATCACAATGAATGGTGGTGCTGGCTCGAAGGGCCGAATGGCCTCCTCCTGCACCTATTTTCTATGTTTCTACTGTTGGTTATAAAAGCATGAGGGGGAGCTGGATGAAATTGATTGGAAAGAGACCCTAGCAGGAATGACAGTGCAGCACAAATGGCAAACGTTTCTGGGGGTAATTTGGAATACGTAGGATCTTTTCATCCCTAAGAGGAAGAAAAATTCTGAGGGGAGAGTGAGGCTACCTTGGCTGACAAAGGAAGTCTTACACAACATGAAAGTAAAAGAGCAGGCATATAATATTGCAAAGATTAGCGGAAAGCTAGAGGATTGGGAAGGTTTTTAAAACCAGTAGATGGCAACTAAAATGCAATAGGTGGCGAAAATATAAAATATGTAGGTAATCTATCCAATAATATAAATGATTCTTCAGATACATAAAGAGTAAAAGAGAGGCATGAATGGACATTGAACACTGTAAAATGATGCAGGAGAAGTAGGAATGGGGAATAAAGAAATGGCGGACAAATTGAATATGTGTTTTGCAGAAGACACCAGCAACGTGCCAGAAATTCACGAGAGTCAGAGGACAGAAGTTCGTGCAGCCGCTATAGCTAAGGAGAAGGAACTGGAAGCTGAAAGGTTTGAAGGTGGATTAGAGACCTGGAACAGATGGACTACACCCCAGGGTTTTGAAGGAGGTGTCTTTAAAGCGTATGTGGGCATTCAAAGTGATCTTTCAAGAAACACTAGAGTTTGGAGTGGTCTCGGAGGATTAGAAAATTGCTAATGTTACTCCATTTTATAGAAGATAGTGAGGCAAAAGAGGAGAAACAATAGGCCGGTCACCTGACTTCAGTGATTGGTAAGATTTTAGTGTCCGTTGTGAAGGACGAGGTTTCCGAGTGCTTAGAAGCACATTATTTAATAGGCCAAAGTCAGCATGGGTTTGTGAAGGGGAAGTCTTACCTGACAAATCTGTTGGAATTCTTTGAGGAAATAAATAGCAGGATAGACAAAGGAGAGTCAGTGGATGTAGTTTGGCTTGGTTTGTACTCGCTAGAAATTTAGAAGATTGAGGGGGGGATCTTATAGAAACTTACAAAATTCTTAAGGGATTGGACAGGCTAGATGCAAGAAGATTGTTCCAGATGTTGGGGGAAGTCCAGAACAAGGGGTCACAGTTTAAGGATAAGAGGAAAGGAAGTCTTTTAGGACTGAGATGAGAAAAAAAAATTCACACAGAGAGTGGTGAATCTGTGGAATTCTCTGCCACAGAAAGTAGTTGAGGCCAGTTCATTGGCTATATTTAAGAGGGAGTTAGATGTGGCCCTTGTGGCTAAAGGGATCAGGGGGTATGGAGAGACGGCAGGTACGGGATACTGAGTTGGATGATCAGCCATGATCACATTGAATGTGCAGGCTCGAAGGGCCGAATGGCCTACTCCTGCACCTATTTTCCATGTTTCTTTGTTCACTCAGATATTCAGAAGGTCTTTGATGAATTGCTGCATGTGAGGCTGCTAAACATAAGAGCCCATGGTATCAGAAGGCAGATACTAGCTTGGACAGCAGGTTGGCTGGATGGCAGGAGGCAAGGAGTGGCAATAAAGGGGGCTTTTCTGGTGGGCTGCCAGTGACTAGCGGAGTTCCGCAGGGGTCGGTGCTGGGGCCGCTACTCTTCTTGTTGTATATTAATGACTTGGACGATGGAATTGACGGCTTTGTGGCCAAGATTGTGGATGAGACGAAGATTGATGGAGGGGCAGGTAGTCTGGAGAAAGCAGGGAGGCTGGAGGCTGGGCTTGGACAGGTTGGAAGAGTGGGCAGAGAAGTGGCAGTAGGAATACAGTGTAGCAAAGTGTGGAGTTGTGTACTTTGGTAGTAGGAACAAAGGCGTAGACTGTTTTCTAAATGCGGAGAGGATTCAGAAATCAAAAATGCAAAGGGACTTGGGAGGGCTGGTACACGATTCACAAAACGGTAATTTGCAAGTTGAATCGATAGTGAGGAAGGTAAATGCAACACCAGCATTAATTTTAAGAAGACTAGAATATAAAAGCAAGGATGTAATGCTGAGGCTTTATAGGACATTAGTCAGACCGCATGTTGAGTATTGTGAGCAGTTTTAGGCCCCATATCTGAGGAAGGATGTGTTGGCGTAGGAGGGGGTCCAGAGGAGGTTTACGAGAAAGATCCTGGGGTTGATTGGGTTAAACCATGATGACTGGTCGGTGCTGGAGTTTAGTAGAATGAGGGGGAACCTCTTTGAAACTTACTGAATAATGGAATGACTGGAAAAAGTCATTCCATTAGAGAGGGCTAGTTGGAGAGTCTAGGAACAGGGACCACAGTATCAGAATAAAAGGACGTACCTTTAAAAGGAGATGAGGAATTTCTTTAGCTAGAGGGTGGTGAATCTGTGGAATTAATTGTCACAGATAGCTCTGGAGGCCAAGTCTTTGGGTATTTTTAACATGGTGCTGGATAGGTTCTTGATTAAGGATATCGAAAGCTGCAGGGAGAAGGCAGGAGAATGGGGTTGAGTGGGAAAGGTTGATCTGCCTTGATTGAATGGCGGAGTAGACAAGATTTCCGAATGGCCTAATTCTCTTCCTATAACTTATGAACATAGTTTCCTGCAGACACAAAATTAAATACAGGAATCTGGAGCAAAATACAAAATACAAAATACAAGGTGTACCAGTCAGGCAACATCTGTGGAGGAAATGGGCCGGTGACATTCATTTAGATCTTCCTTTAGCTCTTACATAGAAACATAGAACCATAGAAAATAGGTGCAGGAGTAAGCCATTCAGCCCTTCAAGCCTGCACCGCCATTCAATATGATAATGGCTGATCATCCTACTCAGTATCCTGTACCTGCCTTCTCTCCATACCCCCTGATCCCTTTAGCCACAAGGGCCACATCTAACTCCCTCTTAAATATAGCCAATAAACTGGCCTCAACTACTTTCTGTGGCAGAGAATTCCACAGATTCACCACTCTCTGTGTGAATTTTTTTTTTCTCATCTCGGTCCTAAAAGACTTCCCCTATATCCTTAAACTGTGACCCCTTCTGGACTTCCCTAACATCTTCGTGCATCTTAACCCCTTAAGAATTTTATAAGTTTCTATAAGATCTATAAGATTTGTAAGTTGTATAAGATCCCCCCTCAATCTTCTAAATTCTAGCGAGTACAAGCCGAGTCTATCCAATCTTACAATCCAGGCCCAGCAGAATTGTTAAGCTTTAGTCTTATTTGTTTGGCTTAAGTTGGTCCCTACCTAAGGTCCTATAATTGGATAGATTAGACTTTAGACTTTAGAGATAGAGCATGGAATCTTCGACCTACCGAGTCCGTACTGACCAGCAATCACCCCGTACACTAAGCTGCACAATTCTACAATTTACTGAAGCCAATTAACCTATAAACCTGTACGTCTTTGGAGTGTGGGAGGAAACTGGAGCGCCCAGAGAAAACCCAGGCAGTCGCAGGGAAACTCCATAAAGACAGCACCCATAGTCCGGATCGAACCTGGGTCTGTAGAGCTGTATGCCCCTATAGTTTTGGAGGTGTCAACCAATGGTCAATCTACCGAATGATTTGCGGGCTTTTTGTAAGTCATCACATCGACCTCTATGCCCTCAGCGTCATCTGTTTCACAGATCAGGAGAATGATGTAGAATGCGGTTACAGTGCACACTCTCCCTTTGACACCTACTCCCAGCACTGATCTCCCTAAACCACCAAATGAAAGAGCGTGGAAGCCACCACAGAACCTCCCTGACATGTGTCTGCGCTCTCAATGGAATAAGAATAAGATTGTGTCTTAAGCTGAAAATATTTTTAATGTTGTCTATTGGTTCAACATGGGAAAACCTGGTCATTGGTCACAAAGCCACAACATGTTGTCTGCCCTCCAATTAACCAGGTGAATGGTTGTGGTAGAGGGCAGGGAGAGCTACAGGGCATCAGTAGACATCTTTCTTCCGATCATCAAGTATTGACTCATTCCAGAAAGTTTGCATCTGGTTAATTGATTAACTGGCTTCTGTTGTCAGAGGTTAACATAGAAACATAGAAAATAGGTGCAGGAGTAGGCCATTCGGCCCTTCGAGCCTACAACGCCATTCAATATGATCATGGCTGATCATCCAACTCAGTATCCTGTTAACTGGCTGCCACACTCATAAGTTCACTCAATGGGGTTGGGTTGGTACAACTGCATGGCCTTGGATGTTGGGTCATCATTTAGAGATAGGAATACTTTATTGTCACATGTGACTAGGCCCAGTGAGTTTCTTTGCTGCATACACAATGTATACAAAGAGCGGCCACCTACGACACTGACAATGTTACAAAGTAGGCTGGCTCCTCCTTTTGTCCCACCCCCACTGGGTCCTCATTGTCCTTTGTCCCCTCCCTATTGTTCATTGTTCTCCCCCCACCTCCCTCACGGCGCCCCTCCCCCCCCACGCCGGGTCCTCCATTGTTCATCCCCCCCTCATGCCGGTCCTCCATGATCTCATCGACCGTCGACTGAGGTCCCATCGTCGCGAGGCTTCACTGCCGCTGAGGCCTCACCACTGCTTCACGCCTCTGTGGTGCCGACCCGGGCCCCAGCCGCTGGCTCCTCCGACCCAGACTCCAACCTGAGAAGCACTGGCCAAGTCCCGACTGGGATAGGAGAGGCAGAAAGCTACAATTAACATTGTGCTTCATTTATTTTGTCGCCGGTTTACATTTAGTTTAGCTTAACTTTGTTCAGTTTAGAGACACAGCATGAAAACAGGCCCTTCGGTCCACCGAGTCCGCGCTGACCAGCAATCACCCCCCCGCACACTAACGCTGTCTACACACTATGGACAATTTACAATTGGGTTACACAAAAAAGCTCCAAGCCAATTAGCATAAAAACCTTCAGACTGATCGGGGGCGGAACCTTTGGGAGTGTGGGAGGAAAACGAAGAAGCTGGAGAAAATCTACACAGATCATATGGAGAACGTACAAACTCCGTACAGATAGTACCCATGGTCAGGATTGAACCTGGGTTTCTGGCGCTGTAAGGCAGCAACTCTACCGCTGCGCCACCACACCGTATGTCTTAAAAATGAGGCACAAAATGAACGAATAAGTGAAGTTATTGTTCAGAAGGCTACTCCAATTGCCAGGAATGACCCAAGATTAAATAGGAATTATCCATCTACCATTTCTATCTTGATCATTGAAATGAATCAAATAACCTAGTGGAGCCCTCAGCTGTCTGTCGCCAACAGTCTGTCTGCCCCTTTCTTCTTCATTTTTAGTAAGTGTTAAATGTATGTTTTTAGTGTTTTATGTGGGGGTGGGAGGAATTGGGATAAACATTTTCTAATCTCTTACATCGACGGAGATGTGATTTTTTTCCCCGTATCGTATCTCTGTCCGCATTGCGGCCTAACATCGAGGAGTTGGTGGCCTTTTCTGGAGACCGACTTTGAGAGCTCTACTGTGAGTGCCTGCAGGACTTTAACACCACGGAGCCCGCCATCCCTTTGCCAGGGATCGACAATGAGCTCCATCGCGGGTGCCTGCGGACTTTAACATCGTGGAGCTCTCGGTCTCTCCTCAGAGACCGACCAGGAATTCCATGCCGCAGGAGCTTCGACCGTCCTGACCCAGGGGCTTCAACTGCTGACTGCGGGAGCTTTGATCGGCCCAATGGATGGTTCGACTGCCCCGACCGTGGGAGAAAAATGAAGGAAGAAGGTTAGACTTTATTGCCTTCCATCACAGTGAGGAATGTGGGGAATCCGCTGTGGTGGATGTTTAGGTTAACTTTTATGTAGTTGTGAGTCTTGTAGCTTTTTGAGTCTGGCTGTACGGTAATACGAATATCACTGTACCTTAATTGGTACACGTGACAATAAAATACCTTTGAAACTTTTCAAACCTCTCTCACTGTTACCTCCAAATGTCCTTATTACAATCCTGTCCATTCAACGTACCATATTTTAATACATTAATTTATCCAAAGTGCTCCTGTATTTAACCTGACGTGCACCACATTACTATATTACTGCTTATTGACACCTGTTTGAAAATTGAAGCCCTCATCCTTGTTTTTGAATCCATGGCCTTGCCCTTTCACTGGTCACACCACCATCCATGGTCTTTGTGCTGTTCCAATTCTAACCGTAAGATTGTTTAGCGTTGTATTGAATACATAAGCATTTCATAACCTTGAGCAGAGAGTATTAATTAATAGGAATTGCCACGTTGCTTTGTATGAAAAGTGTATTCACTCTATTGTTCCATTGATACTGAGAATTTTATTCTGGACAATAATAGTTTTTGCTTTAAACCTGCAATTGTAGGGTTCATTTAGGTTGCATGTGCAATTCAAGTCAAGTCAAGTTTATTTGTCACATACACATACGAGATGTGCAGTAAAATGAAAGTGGCAATGCTCGCGGACTTTTGTGCAAAAGACAAACAACAAAACAACCAAACAAATTATAAACACAATCATAACACACATATTCTTTTACATAATAAATAATGGAAGGAAAAACATTCAGTAGAGTTAGTCCCTGGTGAGATAGGCGTTTACAGTCCGAATTGCCTCTGGGAAGAAACTCCTTCTCAACCTCTCCATTCTCACCGCATGGCAACGGAGGCGTTTGCCTGACCGTAGCAGTTGGAACAGTCCGTTGCAGGGGTGGAAGGGGTCTCCCATGATTTTATTTGCTCTGGAGTTGCACCTCTTGTTGTATAGTTCCTGCAGGGGGGCGAGTGAAGTTCCCATGGTGCATTTGGCCGAACGCACTACTCTCTGCAGAGCCTTCTTGTCCTTGGCAGAGCAATTGCAAAAATTCCTGAGGTGTTACTGCGTGAATTATAACCAACTTACTTTGCTGGCTTGTATGAGGACCGACCATAATGTTTTATCTATCTCGGCCAAAAGAACATGCGTCTTAATTGATTAAAACCATGCATTTTGGCACCCACCTCTGATTTCACTGGTGTTAATTAATTACATTCAGATCCTTCCCCATAAATATGCAGGTTCCACTGGCAGCCCACATGTTAGAAATAATATGTGAAGCATTGTGTTGCACATATAGAAGGTACTGAAATGCATATGTATCAACTGCACAGACAAATCCACAGACTAAAGGAAGACTCATAACCTTGGGGCCACTTCTGGTCATTCATCAGCAGATCCTGATGACTATCATGATGCTTGTGTTCGTCGTTCGTTCCAAAACATAAAAGGAGACCAAGAATCAACAAGCGGATAGAGCTAAAACCTGACAGAAATGAACAGCAGATACTGGATTATAGCACAGATAGACACAAAATGCTGGAATATCTCAGCGGATCAGGCAGCATCTCTGTAGAGAATGGATAGGTGATGTTTCGGGTTAGGATCCTTCTTCAGATTGAACGTCACCTATCCATTTTCTCCAGAGGTGGTGCCTGATCAGCTGAGTAATTCCAGCATTTGTGTCTAAGCTGGTGGAGCTGCAGGCTGATAGTGCCAGGGACCCGAGTTCATTCCTGACCTTGGGTGCTGTCTGCGTGGAGTTTGCATGTTCTCCCTGCATGGGGTTCCTCTGGGTGCTTTGGTTTCCGACCACGTCCCAAAAATATGCGGGTTTATCGGGTTAATTGGCCTCTGTAAATCGCCCTGAGAATGTGGAGGCGGAAGTGGCTTAACATAGAACTAGTGTGATTGGGCAATCGATGGTCAGCGCGGACTCGTTGGCTGAAGAGCCTCTTTCCATGTTCTATCTTTCAAGAGCTCAAAACACAGATTGGTTCAAATGTCCAAACTCAAAATTGGCCATAGCAACCAATTGCACAATTATGTAATGTATGTTTGCTAACCTGTGGTGATGAAGTGCTTTGAGAGGTTGATCATGGAGCAAATCAACTACTACCTCGACAAAAACCTGGACCCACTGCAGTTCGCTTACCGCCACAACAGATCAACGGTGGATGTGATCTCGCTGGCTCTCCACTCCACTCTGGACCACGTGGACAACAAAAACTCATATGTCAGGCTGTTATTCATCGATTACAGCTCGGCATTTAATACAATTATCCCCTCCAAGCTGGTTACCAAACTCGCAGAACTGGGTCTCTGCACATCCCTCCGCAATTGGATCCTCGACTTCTCATTCACAGACCACAGGCTGTTCGTATTGGTGGAAATGTGTCAGCCTCGATAACAATCAGCACAGGAGCACGTCAAGGCTGCGTGCTCAGCCCCCTGCTGTACTCACTCTATACTCATGACTGCGTAGCCAGTCACAGTGCGAACTCCATCATCAAGTTCGCTGATGACACCACTGTTGTGGGACGTATTACTGATGGGGATGAGCCAGAGTATAGAAGAGAGATCGAGCAACTGCCCATATGGTGCCAGCACAATAACCTGGCCCTCAACACCAGCAAAACCAAGGAACTGATTGTGGACTTTGGAAGGAGTAGGATGGGAACAAACAGCCCCATTTATATCAACGGGTCGACAGTTGAAATGGTCAAGAGCTTCAAATTCCTGGGCGTGCACATCTCTGAAGATCTTTCCTGGTCCGAGAACACTAATGCAATTATCAAGAAAGCTCATCAGCGCCTCTACTTCCTGAGAAGATTACGGAGAGTCGGTTTGTCAAGGAGGACTCTCCCTAACTTCTACAGGTGCACAGTAGAGAACATGCTGACCGGTTGCATTGTGGCTTGGTTCGGCAACTTGAGTGCCCTGGAGAGGAAAAGACTACAAAAAGTGGTAAACACTGCCCAGTCCATCATCGGCTCTGACCTCCCTTCCATCGAGGGGATTTATCGCAGTCGCTGCCTCAAAAAGGCTGGCCGTATCATCAAAGATCCACACCATCCTGGCTATTAAACCTATTCAGGTAGAAGGTACAGGAGCCTGAAGACTGCAACAACCAGGTTCAGGAATAGCTACTTTCCCACAACCATCAGGTTATTAAACCTGGCTCGGACAAAACTCTGATTATTAATAACCCATTTTCTGTTATTTGCATTTGATCATTTTATTTATTCATGTGTGTATATATTTATATGATGGTATATGGATACACTTATCTGTTTTGTAGTAAATGCCTACTATGTTCTGTGTGCTGAAGCAAAGCAAGAATTTCATTGTCCTATCAGGGACACATGACAATAAACTCACTTGAACTTGAACTATTCAAACTCACTCCTTCCTTTCAGACTCCAAGGTGAATGAAGCCTCTCCCACACAATGGCTAATCGTCTTTCAGATTCACACCTATTCGCACAATTGTTCCCTTCCAACCTTATTCAATCGCTCGCTCAATCGCTCCTATTTAATTATTCAGACCACTCGCTTGTAGTCAATCGCTCTTCCAACTCTCTTATTAGTTAGATCACAATCACTTCATTCAACTCTAAACTTTCAAACAAAGGATCTCCAGTTTCTCAATCCAAGACTCCAGCTCTCAATCACAGTCTCTTCCAAGCAGTAATCTCTCCCACTCAATGCACTTTAAGTTTGCACAGCCAGACAAATCAGAACCAAGCTAATAAAACTATAATCAGAAAGAAAGTATTCCCCCGATTACAAGTAACCCCAGCCACAACCCAACATAAACTACACAATATAAATCACACTCTAATAAACCCTCCTTGTGGCGCCAATGATCAGCGGAATGACCTCCCCCGACACAGCGATCGAAAGAGTACAAACCCTAATTGAACCACCACAATTCAGATTCTCACAATATCGAAACAATTACAAATATTTAATTCAAACACACTTTTACTTCAATTATCTAAATCCTTAAACACTCACACAAGCAGCAATACAAATAGCGGTCCACAAACTTAACACACTCTAAATCTTAGCTTTCTAAATCTGTACACTTTAAATCTATTTACATACACAAATTATTTACACAATTCAGATCCGATAACAACACAAAAAGCTAGATTTTTACAATTTACAAAAAATGATTTAATGCACTAGTGCACAGTTTACAAACACTCGATCTCAATGCCGTGTGATGCTGTTATTAATCAGTGAACCCCTCCCTCCGATACCGAAGATTTTCCCCTTCCTACGTTACTCTTTGCTGAGGGGTACTACTCCATAAAAACCACTTTTCCTCCTCAATGTTACTATCCTCACACTAAGACTGGACTTCTATAGGGGGACCTCTATCTCTCCTCTCTAAGTTCTACAGAATTAGGGGTACCCTTTGCATTCGGATTACTTTTCACGAAGTAAACCAGATTCCCGTCTCTCAGTTACTCTTCGCTATAAGGTACTAATCAACAATTGACCAGAGGGACTATTGACTATTCGCTGTTGATCAGCCGCTATTCGGAATCGATCATGAACATGCATAAACTCCGAAGTTCTATCTACCCAGAATACAAATTCTACCATACAGGCAGAACTTCAATGTGAAATTCTGTATTTGGAAATTTGATTCTGCAAATCTAGATTCGTTCTCGGACTCCTAGTTTTGGTGCGTACCACTCCACATACGCGGGCTCTCGAATCAAACTAAATTGCCCAACAAAATCTCAAATGAACTAGAGTATTCTCAGCCAATCTATACTCTATCCACCGAGCCCAGTACCTTTACGAGGTTCCTTGTCCATCACTCCAGGGAGGGACTCAGATATCTTCACTGAGGGTTCAGCGCCTAGCCTCTTCGCGCTGGCAGTTGATGCCAATTTTTGGAATGCACTATTCCAATCAGTGCTCATGGCAAAGATAGATCAATACGTAGACCAGACCTGTGTTTCAATACCCCACCAATTGGATACCAAATCTGGCCAGTGGGCCATCCCTCACCCTCGATGCGCGTCAGGCCCTCGTTAAAGCAGCTGCAATCTGCCAACTACGACCAAGTCTTGGGCCACTCCACGCCCTGTTTTGTGGGCCCCTAACCCAAAGGAATGCTAACCACCCCCCGTGCTTGCAAGACTCTGTTCTAATGATCTCGATTGGACCCTTTCCCAAGCCCGAATGATCGATCCGCTCCGACTAGCGAATTGCCGAAAACCAATGCGAAAACCGCACAGTGGGCCCGATTTCTGCACTTACGATCGAAACAGCTCAACACCCTTGATCGCAAACTTGTGTTTGGGGGTCCGTTGAGATCCCGGACAAGCTCCCAATGTAAATTGCTCATTCTAAGCTTCCCCCCAGTTTAGTTTCAGTCAAAAATCACTGAGTCAAGCACTTGCACATCTAAACTTTATTTTGACAAAACACAATTACAGTTCCCACTACTGTACCTAACCACCGCGGGTTCAATCCTCGTATTTATCTGATCAAGGCTTCTTGGCCTCGCTCAAACAGAGACACTCCAGAAGGTCACGCAGTCCTAAGCGCTCTCCTAAAAGATCGATGCAGGACCTCGAGGTAGCGGACTTTTATAGGTCCCCAGACCTCGAAGGGCCGAACCACATGGGGGTGGTCTCTTTACAATCCAATAACAGATATCGATTAACCTCATACATGACAGACATTTCCCTACCCCAATAATACAGTGGCTAATACATTGTATTCAAACAGTGTTTCTCAGAGGAAACAAACATCGCAACATGTGCCCTGATGTGCAAGAAAACCAGACAAGGCTCAATACTTAATCCAATCAACATCCAGCAAAGTAAAGCTTTGCAACATTATTTACAAAGTGTACGTCTGGTTTGCATTCATCCAATCCATTCTATGCATTTTTGCACCTAATTGTCAGGGTCTGCAGATGTTCCCATTCTCTTCCTGCAGCTCTGATCTAGGCTCTAGACAAACTGGCACCACTCTGCAGCTTGTCCCATTTCTACAGAAAGAACTTTTAAATTGACCAAATGGCCCAGCAGCCCAGAAGCCTTTACTCAATGTTAGGGTCTTAGCCTCTCCAATTTGTCCAGGATTAACACTTTAGTTTGCCAAGTACATTATGTGACTATTAATTATGAGAATCCTGGAACTATATTGTACACTCTGTACCCTTCCCTTTGCTTTATATTTGGCTTGATTGTATTAATGTATAACGTTACCTGATTGTGATCGGAAGCATGCAAAACATCTTTTCACTGTACCTCACAGTACATGTGACAATATTAAATCTAACCCTATCTTTGAAATTTCTGTTGACCGGTTGAAGTGCTATATCACTGTAAGTTTGATATTTGTGATTTCATTGCATTGAAGGAGACACATTTATTATATAGGAAGGAACTGCAGATGCTAGTTTACACTGAAGATAGGCACAAATTGCTGGAGTAAAGGGCCTGTACCACGAGCATGCGACTGCATGCGGCAAGCGCGACCTAACGTGGTCGCTTGAGCCGTACGGCATCGCGGGGCCGGTCCCACTTCGATCGCTGGAGCCGTATGGAGTTGTGCAGAGCTGGTCCCGACATCGGGTGGGGCTCCGAAAAACTGGCCTTGTTTAAAAATTCCACGCAGCAATGGCCTGCTGGCCCGCAGCCGCATTGAGGCTGTACGCACCACCTCGACGGGCGTATGCAGCGTCTCGATGCCGTACACAGCGTCTTGACGCCGTACGTCACGCGCAAACTCCCCGCGGACTTCGCTCGAACTTCACGTCAACTCGTACGGGATCACTCGACCTCCACGCGGCCCTCGCTTCCGGTTTGGTCGCGCTCACCACATGCGGTCGCATGCTGGTGAGACAGGCGCTGTACGGGGATCACTTGACCGCCGCGCGGCCCCCTCTTCCGGTTTGGTCGCGCTTGCGGCATGCAGTCGCATGCTCGTGGGACAGGCCCTTAACTCAGCAGGACAGGCAACATCTCTGGAGAGAAGGAATGGGTGACGTTTCGGGTTGAGATCCTTTTTCAATCCCTAATTGTAGCTTTGTGGTTCAAAGGAATTCCACAGTAATCATTGAAAGAGAAGAGTTGAAGATGTTATTGGTAAGAGACCATGATCAGAAGATTGTAGTCACCATTATTGTCCAAATGTAGAACTTTGTGTGGTTCAGGCATTGTGGTTAGAGTCATTGGATATTGTGCCTAACGTCAGTGATGCAAATGTTATGTTTCAAACCCCGGTTAGTGTCTGCGTGGTGAATATACTATGGATAATATCATTGCCTGATTGATGTAAATATTGTGCTTCATGCCAGTAATGCATGTTGAGGCAAGCGTCAGCCCCTGAGTAAAGGGAATAATGTGTTAAAGTCAATATGTGATTGTTGTCTATATTAATAAAAGTCTGTTCTTGACCGGTTTTGGCCATCTGTGCTGCGATTTCCGAGAGAACGCCGCTACCTATGGCCGTTATTTTTGGCCACCTTGCTCAGAGCCCCCCTCTGCCACATGTGTGCCAAGGATCTTTCCCGTCTATTAAAAATGACAGATATATTAATGTTTTTACAAAATTCCCCATTCTCTCTGCTGCTCCCGCTGGCGGCAGGGGGGAAGGGACTATAAAACCAGGAAGTGGTGTGCCACACAATCTCTTTAAGATGGAGGAAGACAGAGGGTCATGTTTCTCTGAGCTGTGAATAACACTGAACACATGCCCACTCAAATGTAAGTGCCCTTAGTGGTTCTAAAATGCTTGCAGAATGTGTCTATTGGTTCTAAAGCTTGCAAAAAGTGTCTCTATTGGTTCTAATGCTTGCAAAAAGTGTCTCTGTTGGTTCTAAAGCTTGCAAAAAAAATGTCCATTGGTTCTAAAGCTTGCAAAAAATGTCTATTGGTTCTAAAGCTTACAAAAAAATGTCTATTGGTTCTAAAGCTTGCAAAAAGTGTCTCTATTGGTTCTAAAGCTTGCAAAAAATGTCTCTATTGGTTCTAAAGCTTGCAAAAAAATATCTATTGGTTCTAAAGCTTGCAAAAAAATGTCTTCTAAACCTTGCAAAAAAAATGTCTATTGGTTCTAAACCTTGCAAAAAAATGTCTATTGGTTCTAAAGCTTGCAAAAAATGTCTATTGGTTCTAAAGCTTGCAAAAAATTCTAAAGCTCTGGCTATTGGTTCTAAAGCTTGCAAAAACAATGTCTATTGGTTCTAAAGCTTGCAAAAAAAAATGTCTATTGGTTCTAAAGCTTGCAAAAAATGTCTATTGGTTCTAAAGCTTGTAAAAAGTGTCTCTATTGGTTCTAATGCTTGCAAAAAATGTCTATTGGTTCTAAAGCTTGCAAAAAATGTATATTGGTTCTAAAGCTTGCAAAAAAAATCTCTATTGGTTCTAAAGCTTGCAAAAAAAATGTCTATTGGTTCTAAAGCTTGCAAAAAGTGTCTCTATTGGTTCTAAAGCTTGCAAAAAGTGTCTCTATTGGTTCTAAAGCTTGCAAAAAGTGTCTCTCTTGGTTCTAAAGCTTGCAAAAAAATGTCTATTGGTTCTAAAGCTTGCAAAAAAATGTCTATTGGTTCTAAAGCTTGCAAAAAATGTCTATTGGTTCTAAAGCTTGCAAAAATGTCTATTGGTTCTAAAGCTTGCAAAAAAATGCTTATTGGTTCTAAAGCTTGCAAAAAATGTGTATTGGTTCTAAAGCTTGATTGAAAGGCACTACTTACTGCAAATGGTGGCATGAAGTTGAAAGGCACTACTTCCTGCAAATGGTGGCTTGGGAGCTTTGGCTTGAAGTTGAAAGGCACTATTACTGCAAATGGTGGCTTGGTTGCTTTGGCTTGAAGTTGAAAGGCACTACTTACTGCAAATGGTGGCTTGGGAGCTTTGGCTTGAAGTTGAAAGGCACTACTTACTGCAAATGGTGGCTTGGGTGTGGCTTGAAGTTGAAAGACACCACTTACTGCAAATGGTGGCTTGAAGTTGAAAGGCACCACTTACTGCAAATGGTGGCTTGGGTGCTTTGGTGGCATGAAGTTGAAAGGCACTACTTGGGTGCTTTGGTGGCATGAAGTTGAAAGGCACTACTTACTGCAAATGGTGGCTTGGGAGCCGGCTTGAAGTTGAAAGGCACTACTTACTGCAAATGGTGGCTTGGGTGTGGCTTGGGTGTGGCTTGAAGTTGAAAGACACCACTTACTGCAAATGGTGGCATGAAGTTGAAAGGCACTGCTTACTGCAAGTGGTGGCTTGGGAGCTTTGGTTTGAAGTTGAAAGGCACTATTTCTGCAAATTGTGGCTTGAAGTTGAAAGCACTACTTACTGCAAATGGTGGCTTGGGTGCTTTGGCTTGAAGTTGAAAGGCACTATTACTGCAAATTGTGGCTTGAAGTTGAAAGGCACTACTTACTGCAAGTGGTGGCTTGGGTACTTTGGCTTGAAGTTGAAAGGCACTACTTACTGCAAATGATGGCTTGGGAGCTTTGACTTGAAGTTGAAAGGCACCTCTTACTGCTAATGGTGGCTTGGGTGTGGATTGGGTGTGGTTTGAAGTTGAAGGCCACTACTTACTGCAAATGGTGGCTTGAGTGCTTTGGCTTGAAGTTAAAAGGCACTACTGTTTTCGACCGCTTTCGGCTTGCAAGCAATTTAAACGCGACGTCAGCAGAAAACCAGGTGAACGCGTTAGTGTATTGCATGGGCGATGAAGCCGAAGATGTGCTAAAGGGGCTAACGCTAACTGCAGATGAGAGCAGGATGTACACGGATGTCAAGGTGGGCTTTGATGCATTTTTTGTACCTAAAAAGAATGTAATCTATGAAAGAGCCGAGTTCAATCAGCGTATGCAACTGCCAGGAGAAACGGTGGATTCCTTCATCACTGCTCTATACGGATTAGCTGAACACTGCAACTATGGACAGTTACAGAACGAGATGATCCGCGGCAGGTTTGTGGTCGGGCTGAGAAATGTCTCATTGTCAAAAAGCTACAGCTAGACAGAGACCTAACCCTTGGAACTGCTATAACAAAAACAAGGCAGTCTGAAGAAGTTAGACGACAGCGGTCTGACTTAAGAGGAGAAAATAGCGGTGCTAGCAAGTGCTCTAATGTTGATGCTGTGCATGCTAAAAGCTACAGAAAACCCAAATTTCCCTCAAAGCCTCAGCCACAAGCACAAACACCAGGCAAAAATAGACTTAATACACGGCCTCAGCCAGGTTCAAAGGCCTGTTATAGATGTGGAAAAATGCCCTCGCATGGGAAATCGGAATGCCCTGCTAAAGATGCTGTGTGTCACAAGTGTGGCAAAAAGGGACATTATGGCAAAGTGTGCAGAAACAGTGCAAAATCTCTCAATGCTGTCACTACAGAGGAAGAAGAGAGCTTTTTCCTGGGAGCCGTGGATGCTGGAAAATACCCGTGGACGGTGCAGCTACAAGTGAGACAAAAAAAAAGTGTGCTTTAAAATAGACTCTGGTGCTGATGTCATCGCCATGCCAGCCGAGGTGTACCATGACATTACAGGGGGGCATGATGTGAAGCGCCTGGCAGTGTCGACATGCCCATTGTTTGGGCCAGGGGGCAATGCACTTTCTGTCCTGGGTGTAGCCAGAGAAACATTGCGCAGAGGCAAAAAGACAGCCATAGAGAACATTTATGTAGTAAAAGACCTGCACACTGCACTGTTGGGAAGGCCTGCCATAGAACGGCTTCAGCTTGTGTGCAGGGTTGACGGCATCACCGTGGAATCAGTAAAACAACAATATCCGAAGCTGTGTAGCGGCTTGGGTCTTGTTCGGAGGCCATACTCAATTAAATTGAAGCCAGAGGCTGTGCCCTTCTCTCTCCACACGCCACGCAGAGTTCCTCTGCCGCTTATGGGAAAAGTGAAGGAGTAGATAGACCTTATGGAGAAGATGGGCGTAATCACCAAGATTGAGGAGCCGACTGATTGGTGTGCCGGGATGGTGGTGGTGCCGAAGAAAACAGGTGATGTTCGCATTTGTGTGGACTTCACAATGATGAATGGATCAGTATGCAGAGAAAGGTTTATCCTGCCTTCTGTCGAGCACACTCTGGGCATGCTAGCTGGCGCAACAGTATTCAGCAAATTAGATGCCAACATGGGCTTTTGGCAAGTACCATTGACAAAAGAGTCTGCCAAATACACCACCTTCATCACGCCTTTTGGGCGCTACTATTTTAACCGTCTACCCTTTGGCATAACATCAGCCCCCGAGCACTTTCAAAGGATGATGATGACAGAAGTGACCGGTGGCCTGGAGGAGGTACTGTGTCATATGGATGACATCCTGGTCTGGGGACAGACGCAGGAGGAGCATGATGTGCGGCTACATGCGGTGCTAGAGAAGGCACAAAAGGCCGGCATTACGCTCAACATGGACAAATGTGAGCTCACACGCCACACAGTCAGATTCCTGGGTCATGTAATTTCAGCAGATGGAGTGAAGCCAGATCCAGAGAAGACGAGAGCAGTACAAGAGATGGATGCACCCAAAAATGTCAGCGAACTCAGGAGTTTTCTGGGCATGGTCAATCAGCTGGGCCACTTCTTGCCCAATCTGGCTGAAAAAGACAAAGTGCTACGAGACCTGCTGTCCAAGAAGAACCACTGGTACTGGGGGACAGAGCAGCAGGCCGCCTTTGATCAGTTAAAAACAGAGCTGTCATCCACACCAGTGCTCACATTATACAACCCAAACAGTGCTCTAAAGATCTCTGCTGATGCCTCTTCCTTTGGCCTGGGGGCAGTCCTGCTGCAGAAGAGCGATGCCATGTGGTCACCTGTGGCATATGCGTCCAGGGCAATGACACCAACAGAGCAGCGCTATGCTCAAGTAGAAAAGGAGGCATTGGCTGCGACGTGGGCATGTGAAAGGTTCAGTTGTTTCATCCTGGGAAGACCATTGGAGCTGGAAACTGACCACAAGCCGTTGGTGAGTCTGCTGGGAGGGAAAGCTTTGGATGACCTCCCACCAAGAGTCCAAAGATTTAGGATGAGACTCATGAGGTACAGCTATACAGTAGATCATGTCCCTGGCAAAAGCCTGTGGACAGCCAACAACTTATCTCGTGCTCCTCTGAGAGCCGCAAGAACACACACAGACACAAGCCTATTAGAAGACACCAACATCTATGTAGACTCTGTCATCAGCAACATTCCTGTCAGTGGAGATTATCTGAGCAGCCTACGGGAGCACCTACAGGCAGACAGCACATGCTCTGCACTGATGGAGTACTGCACAGACGGCTGGCCCGACAAAAGCCAACTGCAGGGAGTGCTGAGACATTACTGGGCTGATAGAGCAGTGCTGACTGTGCACGATGGGCTGCTGCTGCGGGGCACGAGGCTCGTCATCCCATCAGCCTTACAAGGTGATGTGCTGCAGAGACTACACGAAGGACACCTGGGGGTGACAAAGTGCAGGGGCCGGGCCAAACAGACGGTATGGTGGCCAGGACTCAGCAGCCAGCTGAATGACATGGTGCTGAAATGTAGAACCTGCATCCAAGAGAGAAGGAACGTCAAAGAGCCGCTGATGCCAACGGAGATGCCAGACAGGCCTTGGCAAACCTTGGGAGCTGACCTATTCACGCTGAAGAACAAGACTTATCTACTAGTAGTAGATTATTTCTCAAGATATGTGGAAGTTGCGCTGCTATCACCCACAAGGTCCACAGATGTGGTGGTGCACCTGAAATCCATGTTTTCTCGTCATGGAATTGGTGAATTTATTAAAAGTGACAATGGGCCCCAGTTCTCAGGTAGCCACTTTAAAGCCTTTGCAGCAGAGTATGGCTTTGTGCACATCACGAGCAGCCCCAGGTTTCCTCAGAGCAATGGGGAGGCGGAACGCGCTGTACAAACCGTGAAAAACCTGCTAACAAAGGCGTCAGACCCATATCTTGCCTACAGAACAACCCCTCTACAGAACGGCTATAGCCCGGCCGAGCTGTTGATGGGGCGCCGCCTCCGCACTACAGTTCCTGCCCTTCCAACCCTGCTGAATCCAGTTTTGCCTGACTACAACGCGCTGGGGGCCAAAGAAAGGGAGAAGAGGAGGAACCATGCAAGATCCTTTGACAAGAGGCACGGAGCAAGAAATCTGGAGCCACTAGTACCTGGGGAGGATGTGTGGATCACCGATGCACGAGTCCAGGGCACAGTGCTATCTACACACAATACCCCTCGCTCTTATATCGTCCAGGTGCCTCAGGGCACACTGAGGAGGAACCGGCATCACTTGGTGCCGCTGCAGACCAACAGTGAGGTAGTCGACGCTGATGAGCCACCGGTGGGAGAAGATTCACCTACACCAGAGCCTGCTCCACCAGTGACAACATCACCCAGCAGAGAGGGCCCCACCACAGAGACTGTGCGGACCAGGTGTGGGAGAGAGGTTAGAAAGCCGAAGAGACTTGATTGGTGATTTATTGATCTGTTTTCTACAGTAAAGAAAAAGAGAGTGAAATGTGATTGTGAAATTGTTCTGTAAACCTGGTACATTTACCTGAAACCTGAGAGTTTAAGTTTTGAAGAACACAGCCTGCTAAAGTAATAGTTCACAGTATGGTAACGCGTAAGCTATTTTATTTCTATTTTGCATGCTTGAATCATGGACAGGTCTTCCAGCAAAAGGGCAGAATAAACCCCTTAAGACCTGCAGAGACAAAGGTAGTCCACCCTTTGTTCTCAAAGAAAGGGAGATGTGGTATTATGGAATAATAGTGTAAGGAATGCCTTTATTTTGTGGTGGCCGGATGTGACGTGGGAACCGGGGGTTGGGGGTTGAGGAGATGCCCGGGCATGCACACGAGCCGGCGGCTGCTGTACAGAGTTGCTAAATAAAAAAAATCATACGAGCCTTATTATAAGAATAACTCGACACCAGATACTGCACGGCCACAGCTCCTCGGGCAGCGGCACCACACCTTCACCATGGCGACCTCCAGCCGATTGACAGTGGATCTGGCCAATCAATGCGGTGAAGGTGCCAGGAATGGGCGTCACTGTCCCGGCGACTCCCTTCTTGACTGACACGAGAGGAGACCAATCGGCGGGGCGGCGACTGACAGCAATCTGCGCATGTGCGGATTTTACAATTTTTAAACCTTAATAACTTTTACAATAAACCATCGATCAGAACAAATCTTGATGAACTTGCAGCACAGGGGCACGGTGAGTAAGCTGGTGAAAAGTTGTAGAGATATCGTGTACCGTTTTAGCACAACTCGAAAAGCCACGCAAACCAGAAGAGCACAAGATCAGAGTTTTAGAGATAAATAGATAGATAGATAGATAGATAGATAGATAGATAGATAGATAGATAGATAGATAGATAGATAGATAGATAGATGGCTAAGATCAGTGTCTATGCATTTAATACATTATGGTTTAATTGACTTCCTGGGTGTATCAGATATTGTTGTTAATATTTAAGAAAGAACTGCAGATGCTGGAAAAATCGAAGGTAGTTAAAAATGCTGGAGAAGCTCAGCAGGTGAGGCAGCATCTATGGTGATGTTTCCGGTCAACACTCTTCTTTAGACTGATGTCTGGGGGGTCGGGAAAAAGAAAGGAAGAGGCAGATACAGTAGGGAAAGCTGGGAAGGGGAGGGGAATGATGGAGAAAGCAAGGACTACCTGAAATTGTAGAAGTCAATATTCATACCGCTGGGGTGTAAACTACCCAAGGCAAAATATGAGGAGCTGCTCCTCCAATTTACGGTGGGCCTCACTCTAGCAATGGCGGAGGCCCAGGACAGAAAGGTCGGATTCGGAATGGGAGTAGGAGTTGAATGTGCTGAGGCACAGGGAGATCAGGTTGGTTATTGCGAACTGAGTGGAGATGTTGGGCAAAGCGATCGCCAAGCCTACGCTTGGTTTCACCGATCAGTTGACACCTAGATCAGTGGATGCAGTAGATGAGGTTGGAGGAGGTGCAAGTGAATCTCTGCCACATCTGGAAAGACTGCTTGGGTCCTTGGATGGAGTCGAGGGGGGAGGTAAAGCGACAAGTGTAGCATTTCCTGCGGTTGCAAGGCAAAGTACCAGGGGTGGGAAGGGACGAATTGACCAGGGAGTTACGGAGGGACAGTCTCTGCGGAAACAGAAAGGGGAGGAGATGGGAAAATGTGGCCAGTGGGATCCCGTTGGAGGTGGTGAAAATGTCGGAGGATAGCTGAGTTAGAAACAAAATGCTGGAGTAACTCAGTGGATCGGGCAGCATCTCTGGAGAGAAGGAATGTGACATTTTGGATCGGAACCCTTCAGACTGATAGATAGAGAAGAACTAAACAGGGCTGGCAACACATGTCTTCAGGAAGGGTGGAGTCCATAATGGCCCATTGCTGACCTGGGAAGATGTGCTTACAAGAGGGATACAAGGGTGTGAACAGTGGAACTGGTAGAATGACTAGGGTGGGGGAGGGGGTGGAGAAAGATTGCAGGAGTTACTTGAAATTAGAGAAATCAATATTCACACCACTGGGTTGTAAGCTGGGTCAAAGAAGAGGAAGTACTGACACTTTTGAGAAATATAAAAGTGGATAAGTCTCCAGGTCCGGACAGGATATTCCCTAGGACATTGAGGGAAGTTAGTGTAGAAATAGCAGGGACTATGACAGAAATATTTCAAATGTCATTAGAAACGGGAATAGTGCCGGAGGATTGGTGTACTGCGCATGTTGTTCCATTGTTTAAAAAGGGTTCTAAGAGTAAACCTAACAATTATAGACCTGTTAGTTTGACGTCAGTGGTGGGTAAATTAATGGAAAGGATACTTATACTTATATATTATACTTATAGATAATATATATAAGCATCTGGATAAACAGGGTCTGATTAGGAACAGTCAACGTGGATTTGTGCCTGGAAGGTCATGTTTGACTAATCCTTGAATTTTTTGAAGAGGTTACTCTGGAAATTGATGAGGGTAAAGCAGTGGATGTTGTATATATGGACCAGTAAGGCCTTTGACAAGGTTCCTCATGGAAGGTTGGTTAAGAAGGTTCAATTGTTGGGTATTAATGGTGGAGTAGCAAGATGGATTCAACAGTGGCTGAATGGGAGATACCAGAGAGTAATGGTTGATGGCTGTTTGTCAGGTTGGAGGTCAGTGACTAGTGGGGTGCCACAGGAATCTGTGTTGGGTCCACTGTTGTTTGTCATGTACATCAATGATCTGGATGATGGTGTGGTAAATTGGATTAGTAAGTATGCAGATGATTCTAAGATAGGTGGTGTTGTGAATAATGAAGTAGATTTTCAAAGTCTACAGAGAGATTTATGCCAGTTGGAAGAGTGGGCGGAAAGATGGCTGGTGGAGTTTAATGCTGATAAGTGTGAGGTGCTACATCTTGGCAGGACATATCAAAATAGGACGTACATGGTAAATGGTAGGGAATTGAGGAAGGCAGTTGAACAGAGAGATCTAGGAATAACTGTGCACAGTTCCCTGAAGGTGGAATCTCATGCAGATAGGGTGGTAAAGAAAGCTTTTGGTGTGCTGGCCTTTATAAATCAGAGCATTGAGTATAGAAGTTGGGATGTAATGTTAAAATTGTACAAGGCATTGGTGAGGCCAGTTCTGGAGTATGGTGTACAATTTTTGTCACATAATTATAGGAAGGATGTCAACAAATTAGAGAGAGTACAGAGGAGATTTACTAGAATGTTGCCTGGGTTTCTGCAACTAAGTTACAGAGAAAGGTTGAACAAGTTAGGCCTTTATTCTTTGGAGCGCAGAAGGTTAAGGGGGGACTTGATAGAGGTCTTTAAAATGATGAGAGGGACAGACAGAGTTGACGTGGATAAGCTTTTCCCACTAAGAGTAGGGAAGATTCAAACAAGAGGACATGACTTGAGAATTAAGGGACAGAAGTTTAGGGGTAACATGAGGGGGAACTTCTTTACTCAGAGAGTGGTAGCTGTGTGGAACGAGATTCCAGTGAAGGTGGTGGAGGCAGGTACGATTTTATCATTTAAAAATAAATTGGATAGTTATATGGACGGGAAAGGAATGGAGGGTTATAGTCTGAGTGCAGGTAGATGGGACCAGGGGAGAATACGTGTTCGGCACGGACTAGAAGGGCCGAGATGGCCTGTTTCCGTGCTGTAATTGTTATATGGTTATATGGTTATATGGTTATAAGCTGCCCAAGTGCAATATGTCCGAAGAAGGGTCTCGACCCGAAGCGTCACATATTCCTTCGCTCCATAAATGCTGCCTCACCCGCTGAGTTTCTCCAGCATTCTTATCTACCTTCAAGTGAAATATGAGGTGCTTTTCCTTGATATCTGAATGTTTAATACTTTGTAATTTGGGTCAATGTTAGGGATTATTCAGGGGTTATAAAATGATGTGGATAAAAGAGGCAACAATTCAAACAAGAGCAGGCCTTCAGAATATCTGTTTTAATGTAGACTACACTAAGCAGTAATCATTTTGAAATTTAAAGGACAGCTCTGTAAAAACAGTGTGTCTAGTGACATCACTATGACACATTCTCATATAAATCAGCAGATTGTTAGATAATGGGGTATGTTAATTGACCTACATTAAACTAAACATTTTCATAACTTAATTTGTTTCATCTCTTGATGATCTTGATGTAGCATCAACGTCAAACACAATAATTGCCAATCTTTGTCTGTCTATCGATAACTGGGGTACTTTTGTTCTCAAGAGCGTCAGTCTTTTCAACACTAATTTTGACAGGCTCCCTGTCCTGTGGGGCTTTTAAACCATCTGTATGAATTACTTTGTCCCGAACGTAAGAACATTCAGAAGCATCTTGTCTGTTACAATGGTTTCACATTGTAAAGGTATAATTCACTGAAACCATTTGCCAGACTCAAAATATCCTCGTAAGCAATATAATTGTAGCTATTGAAAGTGTATTGAGTCTGCTGGTATCTTTACATTAAGAATATAAACGCTTTATGTACTTTGAGTTTGGGAAATTCCACTGAGAGGGTCTCCAAGCGAAAGTCTGTTTCTCCTGATGAATGAAGACTATTATATTAACCGGCTTTAGTTCAGAAACTTCAGTTCAAAAGTCTCACCTGTCAGTACCTGAAAATTAAACATTTCGTGGTGAGGCCAATCCCTGAGTGTTAAATTTGTTAAGTTTCATTGAGTATGTGGTGGATGCAATCGGCATTAATTCCAAGTCTGCATGGTAAATAAATTGTGTTTAGGATCCGGGAGTTGAAGGTACAATAGTTAGGGTCAGTATCTGTTGAATATGTGGTTACACAGAAAAGCTGGAGAAACTCAGCGGGTGCAGCAGCATCTATGGAGCGAAGGAAATAGGCAACGTTTCGGCCCGAAACGTTGCCTATTTCCTTCGCTCCATAGACGCTGCTGCACCCGCTGAGTTTCTCCAGCTTTTCTGTGTAACCTTCGATTCTCCAGCATCTGCAGTTCCCTCTTAAACTCTGTTGAATATGTGTTGCATATACTGTGGCTACAGGCAGTGAGAGCTGAATATAATGCGGGCGAAGGAACTTCAGATGCTGGTTAAAACGAAGATAGACACAAAAAGTTGGAGTTACTCAGCGGGACAGGCAGCATCTCGGGAGATATATCTTCAGCGTGGATATGGTCATTGCACTTGTGATAGAAATGCTGCGATTATACAGTCAGTATAATGAGGTGATGAAGGTACACAAAGATGCTGGAGAAACTCAGCGGGTGCAGCAGCATCTATGGAGCGAATGAAATAGGCAACGTTTTGGGCGAAACCCTTCTTCAGATTGAGGTGATGAGGTGTATATTGGATTAGTTTAGTTTAGTTTAGAGATACAGAGATACAGGCCCTTCACCCCACTGAATCCACACCGACTAGCGATCCACGTACACTAACACTATCCTACACACCAGGGACAATTTACTATTCTACAGAAGCCAATTAATCTTCAAACCTTTGCAGCGTGGGAGAAAACCAGAGCACTGGGGGAAAACACATTTGGTCATGGCGTGAAGATGCAAACTCCATACAGACAGCACCCGTAGTCGGGATTGAACTGCCATCTCTGGCATTGTAAGGCAGCAACTCTACCGCTGCGCCACTGTGCCACCCCAAATTATTAAATATATTGGATTTTTTATTGGATTATTGAATGTACTGCAGTTAGTGTCAGTGGTGGGAGTGGTGGCCAATGATTAGTGTCTGAGTTTGAGAAATGTTCATGTTAGAGTCAGTGTCTGGGTACTACTAGAGTTCCCATCTTCAAACATTGTGTACATTATGATGAATGTCAGTGAATGATTGTTGCATCTATTGTGATGACGTCAGTATCTGAGTAAACAAAATACTGTGGTTAGTTTTGGTGCCTGAATATTGTGATTAGCATCACTAGACAATTGAGTGTTAAATATATCTCGGTCAGATGCTGGGTTACGCAGAATGTAGACATAAAATGCTGGAGTAACTCAACAGGACAGACAGCTTCTCTGGAGAGACGGAATGGGTGACGTTTACGAGTCGAGACCCTTCCCCAGACTAAGAGTCAGGGGAGAGGGAGTCTAGAGATATACAAGAGTAAGGTGTGAAAATGACAGATCAAAGTGGATGGTGGTAAGGGAATGTAGAATGGTTAATTGTTAGCTGAGGGGAAGGTGAAAACGTGGCACACAATGAGTAATATTTAATCAGGAGGACAGTAGAACTAGTCAAGGAACTAGACTAGAATGGGGAAGGGTTGTAGGGAGAGGGAAAGCATGGGTTATTTGAAGTTAGCAAAATAAATATTCATGCCTTGGGCAATTCAATCAAGTTTGGGCAGCTTACAACCTGGTGGTATGAATACCGATTTCCCTAATTTCAAGAACCGCAGATGTTGGTTTAAACTGAAAATAGACACAAAATGCTGGAGTAACTCAGCGGGACAGGCAGCATCTCTGGAGAGAAGGAATAGGTGACATTTCAGGTCGTGACATTTCAGATCGAGTCGGAAGAAGGGACACGGCCAGAAACGTCACCGATTCCATCTTTCCAGAGATGCTGCCTGGCCCACTGAGTTACTCCAGCATTTTTTCCACCCAATTGTCGATTAGACCTAATTTGGTATTCTAGGTAGTCACATTTGCGTGAATTTGATCGATATCCCTCTAAACGCTTCCTATCCATATATCTGTCTAAATGTCTTTTGAGAATTCTTTTGAGTCTCAGAAAATTGTGTTTGCTTTCTGTATAGGTGTTGGACATAGCTGCTTGGAAGAATAGTCAGGCTGTGCATTCAGGGTACCACAAGGATCTGTGTTCAGTCACCTTGGACATTCGCATGCGATAACAATGATATGCTGATATAAAAACACGGAACAGCAAATGCTGGTTTACAAAAAAATACACAAAGTATTGGAATAACGCAGCGGGTCAGGCAGCATCTCTGGAGAACAGGGCTAGGTGATGTTTTGGATTGGGATCCTTCTTGTGGTGGGGTTGGGAGAGGGAGAAGAAAGCTAGACAAGATGAGGGGCAGGACAAATCCTGACAATGATAGATGCATCTGAAGAAGGGTCTCGACCCGAAATGTCACCCATTCTTTCTCTCCAGAGATGCTACCTGTCCCACTGAGGTACTCCAGCATTTTGTGTCTATCCTCAGGGGGGTGTGAGCATGTGAATGGCAGTTGAAGTAACATACACTGGAAGCACCTTTTTCCATCCCTCCCCCATTGTTAACAGGACTCATTTTGCTCACCAACCTGGCCACAGTTTAAGAATAAAGGGTAGGCCATTTAGAACAGAGATGAGGAAAAACCTTTTCGCCCAGAGAGTTGTAAATCTATGGAATTCTCTGCCTCAGAACGCAGTGGAAGTCAATTCTCTGGATGCTTTCAAGAGAGAGTTAGATAGAGCTCTTAAAGATAGCGGAGTCAAGGGATATGGTGAGAAGGCAGGAGTGGGGTACTGATTATGGATGATCAGCCATGATCACATTGAATGGCGGTGTTGGCTCGAAGGGCTGAATGGCCTACTCCTGCACCAATTGTCTATTGTCTATCAGTCCACAACTCACATCCACCTGGGTTTCTTCTCCCTGGATTCATTTTTCCTGTCCGCTCTCCCTCCTCTGCTTGGTCCCATTTGCCCATCATCTCTCCCTTGTCGGGTTCCACTTTGTACTTACCAGCCTGTGCCTCCACCTTCTTCCATGCTTCCCCAAACCAGATTCCATCTGCCTCATCCCCCTCCCTGCCCCTCACCTGTTTCCATGGATCTCCGACCAGCCTCTCCCTCAACACTACCCCCACCCTCTGCTCCACCTGGATCCATGTGACTATCATCTCAGTTGGGTTCTCCTGTCACCTATCAGCCTTTGTCTCACTTCTATGCATTAATATCTTTCCGTGATACTCTCAGTCCTGATGCAGGGTCTCGGGACACAATGTCCACCATCCTTTTGTCTTCACAGATGTTGTTGGTGGTGCTGAGTTTTTCCAGAGGTTTACTTCCTGGCTTCAAATTCCAACATCTGCAGTCGATTGCGTTTCAGCATCTGAGTTGTAAATTTGTGGTTAGGTCAAAACCAGAAACTTTGCTGTCAAAATCTGTCTGAACATTACATGAAATTGTGGTTAAGATCATTGAGGGTTGAATAGATTGTGGTTCTGATTAGTGTTTGGTGAATGATTTTAAGTTTAAGTAAGTAAGTAAGTTTATTGGCCAAGTATTCACATAGAAGGAATTTGCCTTGGTGCTCCACCCACAAGTAACAACATGACATACAGATTTGTGCTTATTGCCAGTCAGAATGCTGTGTCTATTGTGGTAACATGCTGAGTGTTATATGTATTTAAAGTTAATGTTGGTGTTTGAGTGTGGAATATTTTATGGATAGGATAGTGTCTGTGAGATGCCAATATAGTATTTTGGATTAAGTCTTTGAAGATCAAACTGTGGACAAAATCAATGAGTGTTCAATATATATATTTTAATGGGTGAGCATATACAGTGCGTTCAGAAAGTATTCAGACCCCTTCACTTTTTCCACATTTTGTTATGTTACAGCCTTATTTTAAAATGGATTAAATTCATTTTTTTTTATCATCAATCTGCACACAATACCAAGAAGGAAGAAGCAAAAACAGGTGTTTAGAAATATTTGCAAAGTAATTAAAAAATAACTGACATATCACATTTACATGAGTATTCAGACCCTGCTATGACACTCAATGTTGAGCTTAGGTTCATCCTGTTTCCATTGATTATCCTTATGATGTTTCTACAACTACCAATGGTAACTTAAATTGATTGGACATGATTTAGAAAGGCACACACCTGTCTATATAAGGTCCCACAGTTGACAGTGCATGTCACAGCAAAAACCAAGGCATGAAGACGAAGGAATTGTCCGTAGACTTCCTAGACAAGATTGTGTCGAGACACAGATCTGGGGAAGGGTATAAAACAATTTCTGCAGTATTGCAGATCCTGAAGAGCACAGTGGCCTCCGTCATTCTTCAATAGAAAAACTTTGGAACCACCAGGACTCTTCATAGAGCTGGCCGCCCAGCCAAATTGAGCAATCGGGGAAGAAGGGCCTTGATCAGTGAGGTGACCAAGAATCCAATGGTCATTCTGATAAAGCTCCAGAGTTTCTCTGTGGAGATGAGAGAACCTTCCAGAAGGACAACTATACCTACAGCACTCCACCAATCAGGCCTTTATGGTAGAGTGGCCAGACGGAAGCCACTCCTCAGTAAAAGGCAAATGACAGCCCGCTTGGAGTTTGCCAAAAGTCATGAAAAACAAGATTCTTTGGTCTGATGAAACCAAGATTGAACTCTTTAGTCTGAATGCCAAGCGTCACGTCTGGAGGAAACCAGGCACCACTCATCACTTGGCCAATACCATACCTACAGTGAAGCATGGTGGTGGCAACATCATGCTGTGGGAATGTTTTTCAGCAGCAGGAACTGGGTGACTAGTCAGGATCGAGGGAAAGATGAACGGAGCAAAGTACAGAGAGATCCTTGATGAAAACCTGCTCCAGAGCATTCTGGACCTCAGACTGGGGTGGAGGTTCACCTACCAACAGGACAACGACCCTAAGCACACCGCCAATACAATGCAGGAGTGGCTTTGTGACAAGTCTGTGAATGTCCATGAATGGCCCAGCCAGAGCCCGATCGAACATCTCTGGAGGGACCTGAAAATAGCTGTGCATCGACGCTCCCCATCCAACCTGACAGAGCTTGAGAGGATCTGCAGAGAAGAATGGGGGAAATTACCCAAATACAGGTGTGCCAAGCTTGTAGTGTCATACCCAAGAAGACTTGAGGCTGTAATCGCTGCCAAAGGTGCCTCAACAAAGTACTGAGTAAAGGGTCTGAATACTTATGTAAATGTGATATTTCAGTTATTTATTTTTAATTACTTTGCAAACATTTTTAATCGCCTGTTTTCGTTTTTTTATTATGGGGTATTGTGTGTAGATTGATGATAAAAAAAATGAATTTAAACAATTTTAGAATAAGGCTGTAACGTAACAAATTGTGGAAAAAATGAAGGGGTCTGAATACTTTTGTGAATACTGGCCAAATTAAAGACACCATAAAATGGAGGATCCCTGCACATGTCAGAATTGCTTAATCCTTGTCAGCTGTAATATACAGGTTTCGGATGGCGCCAGCCAGTCTAGTCTCAGACGGGTATGCAGGATGGTGAGGGGTCGAGGTGTTCTCCTTGTTTCTCCTAAATTGATAAAATGTAAAGCAGTTTTGCAAAGTAACCTTAAATGCATCATTTCGATTAGATCGCTGCATGGGCATTGTAAATAGTATAAATAATGTTGCAAGATGGTCATCCTGTTGGTTGATGATTGGTCGAACTGTTGATCCTTGGAGAACTGCTTGAATCTCAGGGCACATGTTGCAATGTTTTTTCTTTTTTGCTTCCTTCCAGGGGCTCTGTTTGAATACAATGTATTAGTTACTGTATTATTGGATTCGGGAAATGTCTATCATGTACTGTGTTAATCAATATCTGTTATTGGATATGTGGTTCGGCCGCTCAAGGTTCAGGGACCTATAAAAGGCCATTCCCACGAGGTTCTGTGTCGATCTTCTGGGAGAACGCTTGGGACTGCGTGACCTTCTGCAGTGTCTCTGCTTGCATGAGGCTAGGGGGGCTTGGCCAGGCAGATACAAGGATTGAACCCATGATGGGAACCGTTGTGCTTTTCCAAAATAAAGTTGAGATGTGCAAGTGCTTGACTCAGTATTTTATTGACTGAAACTTGACCGGGGGTGGGGGGTGGGGGGGGAGCTTAGAACAAGCTAAATACACTTTCTGAATGCATTGTTTATTGTAGTCATCATCAGTTTCTGTTTCTTCAATTGACTGTAGTTAGGATCTATGTATGAGTTTTAAATATGTTGTTGATGTCTCCGTGTGAACATGAGATATATTTTAGGAAAGATCTGTGCCTGCATTTTGTATATCAATAGTCATTAGTCAATTTAATTGTCATTTGGACCCCTGGAGGTCAAAATGAAATGCCGTTTCTGCAACCATACATTACACACAAATAGAGCCCAGGCACAACATAATTTACATTTTACATAAACATCCATCACATAGCTGTGATGGAAGGCCAAAAAAAAAAACTTATCTCTCCACTGCACTCTCCCCCCCCCCCCCCCCGATGTCAGAGTCAAAGTCAAAGCCCCGGCTGGCGATGGCGATTGTCTCGCGGCCATTAAAGCCACGCCGGGTGGTGCGAGGTCGCACACCGGGTCTTGGTGTTAGAGACCCCGGCGTGCGCTCGCAGAGTCCCGCGGCCATTCCAAGCCGCGCGGGGCAGTGGTGTTAGGCCCCGCTCCAGGAGCTCTTCGACCCCGCAACTCGGGCAGGAGAAGTCGCTGTTGCAGGAGCCCCGAAAAGCGGTCTCCCTCCAGGGACCCGCGGGCTCCCGGTGCCGCCGTCCGCAGACCCGCAGTTGCAGCCTCCGAATCAGCAGCAGCAGCAGCGGCAGCAGCAGCAGGCAGCAGCAGCGGTAGCAGCAGCAGCAGCGCTCCTCCACCGCTCCACCCGCTCCGGTCTCGGCCAGCTCCGCGACGGTGAGGTGAGTCGGCACCAGAGTCCCCGGCTTCTTCTGTTGGAGGCCGCTCCTCGTTGCGGCCCCAACGACAACTGAGACCCGACGAGAAAAGGTCGGGTCTCCAGTGCAGGGAGAGATTCAAACGTTTCCCACCCCCACCCCCCCACACACACACACCCCAACATAAAATAACAAAAACTACATATAAACATAGACAAAAAATAATAAAAACGCGGACAGGCTGCAGAGGCCGCTGCTGACCAGAGTCGCGCCGCCTACCGGATCGCGCCGCCTACCGCCTATGATGTGTTTAAGAACAGTAAGTATGTGCTCAGTGCCCTGTGGTTGGTGTCAGTGTCTGAGTGATGCAAATATTGTAATTATTATCACAATATTAAATGTTAAATTAATTGTGGCCAGTTCAATATCTGACCGCTTGAGATATTGTAGTGAGGACACATGCTTGGGTCAGTGACTCATTGTTGAATATATGGTCTATGGTCAGAGCCTGGGAATTGAAAGTGATGTGGTGAAGTTCAGAGATTGAGCAGTAAATAAATAGTGGGACAAGTTAGTGTTTAAGTGCTGAGTAAATTGAGAGCTTCTTCTTCTTCTTGCGTATGGCCTGCACAGCCTAAAGTTGTAGGACAACTTGTTCTATTTGATTGTGCATGCCAGGTTGATTGCATTCGTCAAAACAGGGCGGACCACGCGAAGGTTGCAATCTTCCCACCCCAATTGAGTGCTGTCTAATTCTCCAATACATTGCACTGGTATTAAATATAATTTCACTGAGGTCTAAAGTCAAGAAATGCGGCCTACCATTGATGGAGCTGGAGGCCTCTATGGACTGACTGCTGGCTGGGCGCGGACTTAACATCGGAGTCGGTCACTTGCCTGGGATCGTTTCAACCACAGCCTGCAGACTGTACCAGCGTGAGCTCGCAGTCTTGGGAGAGGCTAATCGGAAAGCTCCAATGACGCAGAGGCTTGACCAGCCCCGATGCAGGGTCCGATTGCCGGCACAGGGGAGCTGACATCCCCCCCCCCCCCCGATGCAGGAGCTGATCGCCCTGATGCGGAGGGTCCAAATGCCGCCGGCTACGGGAGCTGCGGGCCCTTCAACAGAGGGCTCGTAGCCCCCGACCATGGGACAGCAAAGAAGGGAAGAGATTTTAACTTTTTTTTCACCTTCCATCACATTGAGGAATGTGGAGGAGTCACTGTGGTGGATGTTTATGTTAAAATGTATTTTGTGTTTTCCGTTGCTTTTTATTTGTATGACTGACTTGGCAAATGAAATTCCTCATATGTTGCAAAACATACTTGGCTAATAAAGTATTATTGTGATTGTGATTGTGTTTTATTGTCAAATGTCCCAAATAGAACAATGAACTTCTTACTTGCAGCAGCACAACAGAATATGTAAACATATTACACTGTAAACAATATATTAAATGAGCCCCACCGCAGGGCGTGGATTTATCATCAGTCTGAAGAAGAGTCTCGATCCAAAACATCACCCGTTCCTTCTCTCCAGAGATGCTGCCTGTCTCGCTGAATTACTCCACATTTTTCTGTCTTTGACCAGCTTAATATCTGTTCCCTTTTGCTAGGTTTATCTTTCAGGTTGTAGCACAATCTATCCGTCTAGCAACAACTGCTAGGCAATGCCAGGTCTTCATTATAGCAGAGAGAGTTAAGGCCATGTCCCACTTACATGTCCTTGGCATGCAAATTACGCGACCTCGTCGTCGTGTTGAAGCGCATGGGTGCGGGGCCGGTCCTACTGAGAAGCGCGGAGCGGTATGGAGTTGTGTGCGGTATCGCGCAGCGCTCTGAAATTTTGTAGCAAACGAAATCTTTGCACGCCACCGGCCTGTCATGTAACTGACGGCCAAAGTGGGACAGGCCCAAGACCCTGGCATGACACAACGTCTCACCTCCAACAGCAGCAAAGCAGGCAAACGATCGTCGAACTCGGCCTGGGGCTCACGGCCGTTGCTGATCCAGGTCCGCCACCACTTTTACTGCCAGAGCGAGGCCAAGAAGATTGAAATTAGACACAAAATGCAGGAGTAACTCAGCGGGACCGGCAGCATCTCTGGAGAGAAGCAACGTTTCGGGTCAAGACACTTCTTTCAGGCTGAAGAAGAGTCTCGACACGAACCATCACCCATTGCTTCTCTCCAGAGATGCTGCTGGTCCCGCTGAGTTACTCCTGCATTTTGATTCCATCTTCAAATGACGTCACACGCTCCAGACGGCTGTGCGGACGCATGAAGTTGCGCGCGTCCTTTGCGGGACCGTTGCGCCTCAACGCGACCATGAGGTTGCGTAATTAGCGTGCCAAGGACACGTAAATAGGACAGGGGCTTTACCCATTCATACAGCAGACAGAAACGTGCTGTCATTAAACACCCACAAGCCAACAGTTCCCCAGCTCCTAATTCACTCCTTATTCTGCTAAGCAGCCAAGGTGTTTAAGCCTCCAGATTTAAACTGAATAGTTTTGCCTCAGTCCCTGGTAGAGCTTTCTAATATCCAAGTTAATCACAACATTTCTCACTGCTACATATATTAAGGTGCATTTTGGGTTTGAGAACTTAATGAGCTGCAGTTCAAGATATAGATTCACAGTCAAAGAACGACACAGTGTGGAAACAGGCCCTTCGGCCCAAATAGCCCACACCGGCCAACATGTCCCAGCTACAATATTCCCACCTGCCCACATTTGGTTCATATCCCTCCAAACCTGTCCTATCCACGTACCCGTCTAGCGGTTTCTTAAACGTTGGGATAGTCCCAGCCGCAACTACCTCCTCTGGCAGCTTGTTCCATACACCCACCACATTTTGTGTGAAAAAGTTACCCCTCCGATTCCTATTAAATCTTATCCCCTTGACCTTAATATATTAGCTCTCAATAAACAGAAAGTAGAACCGCAGAGCGTTTTACCAAACTATTATTATTTCGCTTTCATAGTCAAGCATATAATTCTATGTAAAAGCTTTCCATTACTCAGAAGCAACGTGATATATATCTTTGAATTGGTACTCAGACTAAATGTTTACCCATTTCAAACACCCAACCACATGAACGCAACTCATGACTGCCAACATTAAGGACAGAAATAATATCTTTTTCATCCTTCCCTCCAAAGTCGCGCGGTTTCCTGGTTGAGGCTAGCATTGGTAGTCCTCGTCTTAAATTAGTTAAATGTTGGCCTACAACAGTTACAGCTGTTCTCTACAGTTTCAGCAACTTCTCATAGGCCACTCGATATTGCATGGATTCCAGGCTTAGTCCTCCCTGGACCTACCTGATCTCCCAGCTGCCAAACATATTAACTCCCCTTCCCATTCCCACACTGACCTTCCTGTCCCAGGCCTCCACCATTATCAGAGTGAAGCCAAGCACAAATTGGAGGAACAGCACATCATATTTCGCCTGGGCAGCTTACAACCCAGCGGTTTGAATCTTGATTTCTCTAACTTCAAATAACCCTTGCATACCCTCTCTCCATCCCTCCCCCACCCAAGTCATTGTGCCAGCTTCAAAGTCTTCTTGTTGAGTCTCATTGTCTGTAACTCGTTTTCACCCAGCCCACAGCTATCAATGGCCTGCTTCCCTTTTCATCGTTATTTTTTTGCATATCTCATTCATTTGTTCCATATGCCTTGATATCACTGTCTCTATCTCTCGTTTCCCTCTCCCCTGACTCTCAATCTGAAGGAGGGTCTCGACCTGAAACATCATCTATTCCCTTTCTCCAGAGATACTGTCTGAGTTATTCCAGCTTTTTGTGTCTATTTTTTGTTTAAACCAGCATCTGCCGTTCCTTCTTACACTAGTGATTTTGACATATTCCCTTTGACACACATGGAGTCAAGTGGGTACAACTTCCATCACTCCAACAAAAACCCAACCTCCCCCCAGCTGGGTGACTGAAACTGGCTTCTTTCCCTGAAGACCAAACTTGATTTACTTTGCTCCCTCTCCTCTAGCCACTGATTCTGGACAATATTTTCATCCTGCTTTGTTTGTTTCCCTCTTCCATCTATTTCCTCCTCATCTCCCTGAACTCCCTACTGTTCACCCCCTGCCTTCTAATCGTCCTCCCTCTGCCCCAGTCATTCACTCATACCCCCTCCCTGTTCCCCTCTACCCCTTCCTATATCCTCCTTTGCCCCTTCCCCTACATCCTACTCCCCCCTTCCACTGTCCTCCAACACCTTTCCTCCACCCCTACTCACTTCCCTCACCCTGACAAACCTACATCTTTCCTTCTCATTATCCACCTCTTTTCCCCTGCTATCATCCTCTTTCCCTCCTTTCCTTCAAATAAAATCTGGTCTCACGTATTGCCTCAGATGAGTTACGAGGAAAGATTGCAGAGGGTAGGTCTATTTTCCTTAGAGCATAGGAATTAAAAGGGAAGATGATTGAGATATATCACATTTCAGTGTTGTGGATGGGACTATAGGAATCTTTGCCATGTGTCAAACGTGAAATAAACTAGTGGACAGATTCAGGGTAAAAAAAATACTTTTTCACCAAGAGAGTGGTGAGTAACTGAAAAATACTGCCTAAAAGAATGGTGGAAGTAAAGTCACTGACTCAATTTACAAAGTATCTAGATGAGCACTTGGAATGCCTGGGCATAGACAGCTACAGGCCAAGTGCTGGAGCATGAGATGAGTATGGATGCGGCCAAATGGCTGGCTTGTTTCCACTCTGTATGTATCTATGATTCTTTTTGACAGTGGACTGAAGCCAAGGGGCAGGGTGGCTCCCACTCATCTTTCTTGGCCACGCAATGGAGATGTGAAGATGGGGATTGTACTATTTTTGATTAGGATAGGCAAAGTCACTTGAAACACAGAATCTAAAGGTATGCACAAGAATGAGAGGTCAATGATTGTGTGTCTTTGTTTTTGATTGGATGTAATGATTGGTTAGTTGATTGTGGGGTTCATGACAAATATATTATTAAGCAACATTTGAAGTGTCCAGCAATGAGTATTGTTTTTTTCTGCTCAAGTTGCTTTGTAAACTGATATGGCTGATAGGGATGCATTGTAATTACATCAGCACATGCCTTGCAGCCGTTATTACGAAAATAGCTGGAATGTGATTTGCAGTGTTTCGTGCTAAGATTGGTGGTATCTACAAATGTTTCCGTATTAAGCTTTATCCTGACATGTTGCAATGGTGCCAAAAGATGCATGAAGTTTAAACAGAACAAGAGCAGAGCAGTCTATGAGAAATGTACGTGCCAAGGGAACACATTATCTTATTCATTGAATGTTAATGAAGTGTTACCTGCCCCAATGCATTTCGTTGTCTCTGTACTGTACACTGACAATGACAATTAAAATTGAATCTGAATCTGTTATGCTGTTCTTAATGTGACCTGATTATGATTTATATTACCACTATCTGTTTAGTGTTTAACTTAAGGACTTCATTGAAAGTTGTATCAGATCTTGATTGGTTTTGACAGTTGAGTGTTCTGAATTGGAATGCACTTGGCTGTTTTCTTTCACTGGCATTACTTCAGTGACAAACACACAGAGGGCAAATGTCAGCTACTAACATTCAAAGTTAGTTACAGTTCATTCATTATGCTCGAATGTGAAGAGGCAGATGGAAATTTGAAATAAAAAGGGGAGATATTAAAAATCAAGACCTCATTGGCCTTGAAGTCTTAATTCTGTTCTCCCTATAACTGGAATGCCTTGAAAAGATGATATTTTTATTACAGTTTTTGAGAGTTTTGGAACTGGATGGATACGATTCCAATTCTAGAATAACCTTCACCTTCAAATTCGTTAAACATGGATGAAAGTGGTTCTTATTATTCGCTGCACAGAAAAAGAGACGGTGCAGTGGAATAATTAATTCAAAGGAGAGACTGGACTTGCGGGAAATATGGCCCAGGCTTACAGCCAGCACGGAGAAGCAGCGCTGGTGTCCCGTCAGTCCAGGCAGGGCTTTAGGTTAACCTGGCGAGACAGGCAGAGTTGAGCTGCATTTAGCACTGGATTGAACCTCCGAAGCCTCGCGCGTGTGTGAGTGTACGCATGCCCGCGTGGCCGCCAAGAAATCGTGTCCCCCCTGCCCCCCCGCTCCACTCCGCTCCATATTTTGATAGCGATTTCAGTGCCTGAAATGTCATCTATCCTTTTTCTCCAGAGATGCAGCCTGACCTGTGGAGTTGCTCCTTCACTTTGTGTCTAACTTTGGTATAAATCAGTATCTGCAGTTCTTTGTTTCTACTTTGTTTCTCCTCTCTGGTTTGCCTCCGGGCATTTGTCCTCCCTAATGGACGAGCAGGTTTACGACATTGGCAGCTTTGTCTGCGCTGTATACTCCACTGTTTGGATTCATTCATGTAAAAAGGCCACAAGTTGTGACTCTAGGTCAGCAGGAGGTCCAGGCATTGCCTGGGGGCAGTGATTGCAGAAGATCACTTCATGCTGCTCTTCATGGGTCACATTAATACCATTCACTATTTGCCCAGCTACATAAATTCAGACCTTATTCACATCTCTCCGCACTTTAACTCCCCTTCCCATTCCCACACTGATCTTTATGCCCTTGAGCCTCTTCCATTTGCGAGGGTTTGGCCACACTCAAATTGGAGGAACAGCATCTCATATTTCGCTTGTACTGGGAGCTTACAAGCCAGCAGTATAAATATTGATTTCTCTAAATTCAAGTAACCCTTGCACCCTCTCTCCGTCTCTCTCCCACCCTAGTCGTCATACCAGTTTCACTGTCGTACTGTTGCGTTTCACTGTCTGTATAACTCACCTATTGCTTTTCTCCAGAGATGCTGTCTGACCCTAAAATTGTCTCTCTAAACTAAACCTAAAATTTAATATCTTCTAATTTAGATCTTCTATAAGCCTGGGGGAATTTCACGTTCGTGAAAAATATAGTCACATCGTTGGGGGGCGGGGGGGGGTGATACGTATATATTGGCCTGGAACAGGATGACAGAGAATACCGGGACATCACTGGGTGTTTCGTCATTTTAACACTATACAGAGAGTGGGGGAAAGGAATAATTGGCGATAAAGTCTCCCATTGATTAGACCCTGACGTACTTGGGGCCCAGCATGTACATCTTGAGCCAAATCCACCGGAGCTTATTCCAGCCGCCTCTGAGAGTTTGTGGTCTTCCGCAGAGCCTGACCGTGGAGGAACTGCAGATACTGGTTTAAACGCTGCGTTGCCTCTGCTGCAAGCTCTACACGCCTGTCCCGATCTTCTATATAGGCACAAAAAAATATAGTGGAGTAAGGAACTCAGAGAATACGGGACCATCAGACAGCGATCTTTGGAGAGGTACATCTGGAGGACTTTTCTGGAAGGGTCGAGACCAAAAAGCTGGAGTCTTCAAACAGCTTCCTCAGAAGGGTCTCATCCCAAGACATCACCTATTCACTTTCTCCAGAGATGCTGCCTGACCCAATGAGTTACTCCAGCTTTTTATGTCTATCGTCATGTTAAAACCAATTATTAACAATGATGCAACAGAGCACTTAAAAATATTAAAAATTTAACACAATTATAATAATTCAATTATTCAGAGATTAGATTAAAACATTCAATACACCAGCCTTAAGACTGTGCTCCCAAAATTCAAGCAATATGTGGATTTTGAGACCAGGGGAGAGAACATCTTGGACTTGGTTTACACCAACACTTGGTTTATACCAGAGGCTTATAAGGCAGCCGCCCCCCGCCCTCACCTGGGCCACTCGGACCACATTTAAGTGTTTTTAACACCAGCCTACAGACCTCTGCAAAAACAAGTCAGAGCGGAGAGAAAACACACCAGGGTCTGGACAGAGGGAGCAGCCTCAGCACTCCAGGATTGCTTCCTGCACACTGACTGGAATGTGTTCTGGACATCAGCATCCTATGATGACCTCATCAACATCGAGGAGTACGCAGACTGTAACCAGCTACATTGCTAAATGCACCGAGGATGTCACTATCATTAAAACCTTCACTGCACGTGGAAATGAAAAGCCATGGATGACAGCAGAGGTGCGCTCGCTGCTGAGGGCTCGTGATGCAGCCTACAGAGCCGGTAACACAGCCGCTCTTCGATCTACCAGGACTGCACTGGAAAAAGGAATCAAGGCAGCGAAACGTGCCTATGCAGAGAAAATCCAGGGACACCTCTGTGACACAGGAGACACCAGGAGGATGTGGAAGGGAATCCAAATACTGACGGGGTACAAGACAAGGCAGCAGGTAACCGACACGGACACTTCTCTTCCAGATAAACTGAACAATTTCTTTGCACATTTTGATGCAGCAAACACCACACCCAAGGGGAGAGCCAGCCCCTCCTCACAAACTGACCAGCCAGTCCTGATCATAGACTCAAAGGACACACGGAGAACCCTGTCCAAGGTCAACCCGTGGAAAGCAGTTGGGCCCGACAATATCCCAGGATGTGTGCTCAAAGAATGTGCTGATGAGTTAGCAGATGTGCTAACAGACATCTTCAACATCTCCCTTAGTCAAGCCATTGTCCCCACATGCCTCAAAATTTCCACAATAATCCCAATAGCAAAGAAATCAGTTGTGGCCTGCCTAAATGAACCCTGACCCCCATAGTAATTAAGTGCTTTGAACGCCTGGTTAAACTTCACATTACTGCCAGCCTCCCCTCATCGTTAGACCCCTTCCAGTTCGCCTATCGCCCCAACCGTTCTACAGAAGATGCCATCTCTACCACGCTGCACACAGTACTTACACATCTGGAAAAAAAAACATCTATGCCAGAATCCTGTACATTGACTTCAGCTCAGCCTTTAACACCATCATCCCAGAGAGAGTTGTGGAGAAACTAACCCTGCTGGGCCTCAACACCACCCTGTGTTACTGGATCCTGGACTTTCTGACAGAGAGACCACAGTCAGTCCGTGTTGGTAAGAACACCTCAGGCTCGATCATGCTGAGCACCGGCTCCCCTTAAGGCTGTGTGCTCAGCCCGCTGTTGTTCACACTGCTCACACATGACTGTGCTGTCAGATTCAGGGACAACAAGATTATATTATTCGCAGATGACACAACAATGGTGGGACTCATCAGTGGAGAGGATGAAAGAATGTACAGGGAGGAAATGAAACAACTAGTGGACTGGTGCGGCAACAACAATTTAGAATTAAACGTCGACAAAACAATGGAGATGATTGTTGACTTCAGGAGGGCGCAGCCAAAACACACACCCCTCAACATCAGTGGCACCACGGTGGAGAGAGTGGAGAGCATAAAGTTCCTCGGAGTGCAAATTACAGACAGTCTCACCTGGTCCAGGATCACCACTGGGATTGTCAAACGGGCCCATCAGCGACTGCACTGCCTGAGGAAACTCAAACAGGCCTCACTCCCCACCAACATCCTCAGGACTTTTTACAGGGGCACGGTGGAGTCTGTACTCACATACTGCATGAACACGTGGTAGTCCAACTGTAACAGGAAGGCTCTGCAGAGGGTAGTGAGGGGAGCAGAGAGGATCATTGGCGTCTCCCCACCCTCGGTACAAGAACTGTTCCAGAGCCGCTGTCTGAAAAAAGTTCAGAGAATTGCTAAGGATAAACTGCACCCCCTCCACACACACCTGGATCTCCTGCCATCAGGCAAAAGATACCGTAGCATCAAAGCCCGTACTACCAGACTGCTAAACAGCTTCCTGCCACAGGCTGTGAGGCTGCTAAACAGGTCACTCCACCTGATTTTGCTGCTTTGCACTGACAATTTAATAACTGGCACTGGCCACGCAAATCAGCTGCCCTGGACATTTTATGACTGTTTTTACTGTATTTTAGTGTTGCTGTTTTACCTGCTTATTAACTATTTATACTGTTTCATCAGGGACTGGATTCTTTTTATTGTTTTATTATGTGTGAAGTGTTTAAGTTTTATGTGCGATGCTCCGGTATTCCCCGGGAAACGTCTTCTCATTTTGCACTGTACAATTGTTGCTTTGCAAGATGACAATAAAGGTTGATTGATTGAAACAGGAAGTGGTCAAGATTAGACTTTTAATTATATAGAAGGCAAGGCAACTTTAATTAGGCAAGGCAACTTTAATTAGCCAACTTTAATTAGCCACGGCTACTTTAATTAGCCAAGGCAGCTTTAATTAGGCAAGGCAACTTTAATTAGGCAAGGCAACTTTAATTAGGCAACACAGCTTTAGCATTTCCAAACCAAAGGCAACACAGCTTTAGCATTTCCAAACCAAAGGCAACTCAGCTTTAGCATTTCCAAACTATATTTTCAAACCACATTAAGGGCACTGACAGGCCAGTAAAACCACTCACAGTTTATTAGACATATGTTCAATGTTATTCCCAGCTCAGACTGAGAGACCTGACCCTCTCGCTCCCCCCATCTTGCAAAGACTGATTGAGGCACTCAACACTTCCGGGTTTTATAGTCCCTCCGGAAGGGGTGTGGCCTTCAGGAGAAAGAATCTCAACATGTTTTAAGCGTAAGTGGCAGCGTTTTTTCTAAAATCAATATACAGAAAAACAGGAAGTGGTCAAGATCAGACTTTTAGTAATATAGATATAGGAACTGACACTATCATTAATATATATAATACGCCGGTACTGCACGCACCTTCGGCCCATCGAGTCGCCCTGACCAACCATGCTCTCACACTTACACTGTCTTGTACACTGGAGACACTTTACATTTATAGCCAAGCCAATTAACCTACAAACCTGTACGTCTTTGGAGTGTGGGTGGAGACCGGAGCGCCCGGTTTGTGTGTGTTCTCATTCTAGTAATGATGAAGGATGGAAAGGGTGATATACAATGGGAAGAGTAGTTACAATGGGCAACAACCAGGAGTTAGTTCCTGCTTGGTTTGAATTGTTAAAACTTTTTTCCCTCTTCACAGATTTGCTGAGCGTTCCCTCATTTTCTGGTCTAGTTACTGCAGCACGTGAGTTTTTTTGATACAGTGCATTAGTCCATAGAATGAATTGATTTATTGCATCGATTGGTCATCATTAACTTCCCAAGAGAGATACCTTCTTTAACTGCCGGCTGTATTCTGCTGAAGGTAATACTAGAAGTTGCTGGGTAAGGGCGTTCCAGGTTTTAGATCCGGTTCCCATGAAGAAAATGGCAATTTAATTCTGGGTCAGGGTATTGTGTGACGTAGATGGAATTAGCAAATCCCACTATTGCTGAACCTTTCATCACCTCACACCTTTTTCTCCAATTGACTCTTCCGCTAACTTGTTCAAAACCATTTATTGCGTACCTGATATACTGCTCCACAACTAAACTCCCACTGCCATCTTTGTCTTTCCATACACATACTTCATAAAACTGTCTCCATACACTTTACCACTGCTCACGGCACTCATTTGGCTGAATGATAACCAGAACCTTGTATGGACCATTAAGGGCAAATAACAAACAAAAAAAACAGGGCAGCACGTTGTGTACAGCGCTTGCAGTGCCAGAGAATCGGGTTCGATCCTGACTGTGGGTGCTTGGCTGTATGGAGTGTGTACGTTCTGCCTATGACTGCGTGGGTTTTCTCCAAGATCTTCGGATTCCTCCCACACTCCAAAGATGTACAGGTTTGTAGGCTAATTGGCTAGGTTAAATGTAAATTGTCCCCAGTGTGTGTAGGGTAGTGTTAATGTGCAGGAATCACTGGACCGAAGGGCCTGTTTCCGTGCTGTATCACTAAACTAAACTAAACTAAACAGAAAAACTAAGTTAATTTAACTGGAAGATCCACTTGTTGATTGTTTGCAAGGATACAGCATGGAAACAGACCCATGGAGTCCACACCGACCAGCGATCGTACCTTCACATTCGTTATGTTTTGTTCCATTTTCTCTTCCACTCCCTATACACTGGGAGCAATTTACAGAGGCCAATTAACCTACAAACCAGCAGATCTTTTAGATGTGGAAAGCAACTGGAGCAAACCCACATGGTCACGAGGAAAACATGCAAACTCCACACAGACAGCACCCAAGGTCAGGATAGAATCCGGATGGCTGGTGTTGTGAGACAGCAGCTCTACCAGTTGCACCGCTGTGCTACCTTGAATGATGAATTTTATTTTTGTAAGTTGTTCCCTGAGCCTGATCACGCCCCATGCCTAGGCCAGCGTGTAACCTTGGATTCATTACAGGGAGACATATTTAAAAGTAGCCAGCAACACAATGTGAGTCTTTCTTCATTGTCCTTCATATGAACCTCCCTTGCGGTCTCTGCTTAGTGCAATAACGCGGCACGTTGGCAAGCTGAAGCACACCTCCCCTCAATCGTATCTTCTCATTTAGGAACGGTATTTCTAAACATCCAACAATAATCAAAACTGATTGGAATCAGAACATCCGAGCTGTTGCAAAAGAGTAAACACGAACAAACCCACACGTGAAGGAAGTCGGAGGCAAATGCCTTTGATGATGAGTCTCAATGTCGGGTCACACATTAACTGGGAGAAGGATGGCACGGTGGCACAGCTGTAGGGTTGTTGCCTTACAGCACTTGCAGCGCCAGAGACCAGCGTCATGGTTCGATCCTAACTACGGGTGCTGTCTGTACGCAGTTTGTACGTTCTCCCCGTGAACTGCGTAGGTTTTCTCCGAGATCTGCAGTTTCCTCCCACACTCCAAAGACGTACAGGTTTGTAGATTAATTGGCTTGGTATACGTGTAATCTGCGGGGATCGCTGGTCGGTGCGGACTCAGTGGGCCGCAGGGTCTGTTTCCGCGCTGTATCTCTAAACTAAACTAAACTAAAAGCCATTGGGTCACTGGTTGCCTTTCTCACTGCCTGTGCAATAAAGCATTTTAAAACAGGAACATGTACAGGCAAACGCTGCTTTAAGCCGTAGATAGACACAAAAAAGATTAACTCAGCAGGACAGGCAGCATCTCTGGAGACAAGGAATGGGTGACGTTTTGGGTCGAGACCCTTCTTCAGACCCTGAAGATCCAGTATGAAGAAGGGTCTCGACCCGAAACGTCACCCATTCCTTCTCTCCACAGACGCTGCCTGTCCCGCTGAGATACTCCAGCTTTTATGTGTCTAAAACAAGCACATTTTGGAAATGGTCCCAGACTTAGTTCAGCTGCAGTTTCTCTGCTGGAATCATGACTAAATTAAAACCTGCTCCAATATTTGTTATTTGTCTGAGTGCATTATACATGATGAGCTGAAATAATAATTCTGCAGTACTTATTTGCCACACAAACCGAATAATCAAGCTCAAAATTAATCTGTCAGGATTTAGCAGAGCCTTGGGAAGGTTTATACACTCCAGCCAACGGGACATTCTGCACAATCTCAGTTAATTATAGAATCTCCAAGTCAAAGAAATTTAACCAGTGAATTCTCCCAGAGAGTTCTGGCAATGGATCAATGAAACACTATCCACTCTGTAATTAAGAAATAGTGTTTAAGTACTGTACAACACGGAATGAAAACAGCACTGGGATATAAGTACACTGGGAAAGATAATTTCCTTTGCACTGCTCATTCTGAATGAGAAGGACCACTACTGACTGAGTGCCATTTAATGACTGTGGGAGAATAGAAAGGTTAAAAAATCTTTAATGCAAACAATTTCTAGAGATATGGGATCCTAGAATTTGAATATTTAAAACGTCATTTGGATAGGTAGATGGCTAGGAAAGGTTTATAGGGGTATGGATCAAACAGAAGCAGGTGGGACTGGCATAGATGGGGCAACTTGGTCGGAGTGGGCAAGTTGGGCCAAGAGATGGTTTCCGTGGTGTATGACTCTGTGACTGGTGCATGACAATGGGCTAAAACTGTGCTGCTTGAGGTAGCAGAGCAAATGTGCCCCAAAACATTTGCACAAGGTTTTAGTGTGCACTCCACATTATGATTTAAGCACTTGGGTGGCACCCAAAACAATCGGGCCCGGGGCCTCCTCCATTGCCTGAGTGAGCACCACCGGAAACTGGAGGAGCAGCACCTCATATTCCGCTTGGGCAGTCTGAATCCCGGTGGCCTGAACATTGACTTCTCCAATTTCCGGTAGCCCTTGCTGTCTCCTCCCCTTCTCAGCTCTCCCTCAGCCCTCTGGCTCCTCCTCTTCCTTTCTTCTCCCCACCCCCACCCTGCATCAGTCCGATGAAAGGTTTCGGCCCGAAACGTTGCCTATTTCCTTCATTCCATAGACGCTGCCGCACCCGCTGAGTTTCTCCAGCAATTTTGTCTACCTTCGATTTTCCAGCATCTGCAGTTCCTACTTGAACACCCAAAACAATCTTTTCCATGTCAGTGCATATTGAGCATGAATAATTTCTAGATGCCTGTGTACCAGCTAACATGACCTTGCATTAAACATTCTGCCCATACTTCTTGAAAGCCAGCTGATTGCCGACTTCCACCATGACCAGAATGTTGGCTTCAAAGTCTTCATCCTGCACCATTGCAGTTTTATGCTTCGATGCTTGACTTTCTGGTGTAAAATCATTTTCATGTAATTGAGTATGAAAACCTTGGAAATATGGAAGGCAATAAGCCATTTTCCCTGGTTCAGAGTTCAAGAGTTGGAGCGTATTTATTTTATTTCCGGGATACTTCCTTTTTGACTGGCATGGCCCCCAATAAACTGAAGGTCCTCTTTTGATGCATATGCTTCCGTGATAATATTACATCTCCATTAGCTGTCAACGTCAACATGCTGTAATTGTTTTTGCAACCAAGAGCTTTACATGTGCACATTAGGAGATCATTTCTCACATAGAGAGGGAACCAGGGGAACCAGAGGACATGGTATCCTTGAACTTTTAGAAGGCCTTTGACAGGGTCTCACAAAGGAGGTTTATTGAAACGATCGGAGCACATGGAAGTGGTAGGATCCCATGGACTGTATCCGCTGTTCCAGGTGTAGACTCCTATATATCCGTGAGACCAAGTGCAGGCTCGGCGATCGTTCCTCTGAACACCTCCGCTCAGTCCGCCTAAATTTACATGGTCTCCCGGTTGCCAAACATTTTAACTCCCCCTCCCATTCCCACACTGACCTTTCTGTCCAGGGCATCCTCCACTGTCAGAGTGTGGCCCAATGCAAATTAGAGGAACAGCACCTCATATTTTGCTTGAGCAGCTTACAAATGGGGTGAATATGAATATTGACTTCTCTAAATTCAAGTAACCCTTGCTTTCCCTCTCTCTGCATCCCTCTCCCATCCTATTTCTCTGACCAGTCTGACTCTCTTCCTGATTAAATTTCACTTTGTACGCCTCGTTGTCACCTTCCCCAAGCTAACAATGATCTATTCTACATTGTCCTTGAACTTCGCCGTCCCCTTGGAAGTCTCGTTTTCACACCTTACCCTTCCATATCTTTGTGTCTCCCTCTCCCCTGACTGAAGAAGACAGGAGAGAGATTCTCAACACTGAAGATGAGCCTCGACCTGAAACGTCACCTATACCTTCTCTCCAGAGATGCTGCCTGGCCTGCTGAGTTACTTCAGCATTTTGAGTTGTAGACAAAAATGGTGGCAGAAATCTATGGCGAGAAGGAATAGGCGATGTTTTGGGTCGAGACCCTTCTTCAGACTATCTTTTGACATGAGTTATTGGATAGAACGCACAGAGTGGGAATAAATGGATCTTACCTACATTGACAATTTGTAACTTGTGGGGTACCACAAGGATCTGTGTTCAGTCCTCTTGGACATTCGCAAGCTGTATCAATGATACGCTGAGAAGACCGTTAGTTTGATTCCGACATTTTAAAGTTTGCAGGTGACTGTAAACTGGTTTGCTTAAGAATATAAAAACAAAGAACAGCAAATGCTGGTTTACAAAAAAAAGACAGCGGGTCATGCAGCATCTCCAGAGAACAGGGATGGGTGATGTTTTGGGCTGGGACCTTCTTCAGGCTGATTGTGGTGGGGTTGGGAGAGGGAGAAGAAAGCCAAAAGAGAGGAGGTGCAGGACAAAGCCAAACAATGAGAGATGGATAGATGCGTCTGAAGAAGGGTCTCGACCCAAAACGTCACCCATTTCTTCTCTCCAGAGATGCAGGTTACCTCACTCTGGCAATGGAGTAGGCTCAGGACAGAAAGATCAGTATTTCTGGAGCGCTAGTATGGGTATTGTGGGCTGAAGGGACTGGTTTCCAGAGATTCAAATTGATTCTTGGGGTGACAGCTCAGTCACACAAGCCTGATCTGCTGGCAGCTCACTCACAGCTGGAGGGCTAGCAGTTGACTCATGGTTATTCCTTGAAATTCCATTTCAAGCAGGGAGCAAGGCAATCAAATTCAAATGCAGTTTCCTACCATTTCAAGCAGGGTGCAAGGCCACCCAATTCAAGTGCAGTTTCTTAACACTTCAAGCAGAGTGCAAGGCCTCCAAATTCAAGTGCAGTTTCCTACCACTTCAAGCAGGGTGCAAGGCCACCAAATTCAAGTGCAGTTTCATACCACTTCAAGCAGGGTGCAGGGCTACCAAACTCAAATGCAGTTTCCTACCATTTCAAGCAGGGTGCAAGGCCACCAAATTCAAGTGCAGTTTCATATCATTTCAAGCAGGGTGCAAGGCCACCAAATTCAAATGCAGTTTCATACCATTTCAAGCAGGGTGCAATCACCATAAAACCAAAAACCACACAATGCCACTTCAAGTTCAGGGTGGACATTCAGGTGTTCAGTTGATTTAAGTCTGCAGTCGTGATGCTCACCAAGCCCCATCTGCAAGAGCCTGACCAAACCCACATTGCCCGGTTTTTATATCATTTCCCTCCATGGTGGGGCATGGCCTTCATGGCACATTGACAAGAGAGATTCTCAGTTTTTTTAAACACTACCACTTTTATTTTTCATTGGGGGAAAATCCCATGCAACTGATGACCATAAAACCACACAAAGTAAGATGGCCCACACTCACAGCTGTAAGTGGACATTCCAAAATCAAAATACAGTGCAAACAGGAAGTTGTCAAGTTTCCACCAACACCCATTTGCAGTGCAGAATTTCAAAGCAACCACCCCAACAACCATTTCAGTGCAGCATTTCAAAACCAAACCCACATTTTGCCCGTGCAGCATTTTAAAGCAATCCACCACCAACCCATCCCACCGCTGAAGATGTCATGGCCTTCTCCTGGGCCTGGCCAAGATTGAGAGGTGAGAGATTCTCAGCTCTACCCGAGCCAGCTGCCTGCCCCTTTTCACTTTTATTTTTGCATTGATGGGAAGGGAATACGATGAGTCTGTGGGGGGACTGAGTGAGTTCCGGGAAATCACTGGCTGTAGGGTGTAGTGTTTTATCCTCAATAATCATTGTATCATAATTGCAAACAGGAAGTTTATGGATCAAGTGTTTGTAACACCCATTTACAGTGCAGGCTTTTTTAAGCAACCACCATCAATATTATTTTTTAATATGCAGCAATTTTTTGAAGCAAAAACCCCACAAAAAACCAACCATTTGCAGTGCAGCATTTCAAAGCAACCACAACCAACTACCATTTGCAGTGCAGCATTTCAAAGCAACCACAACCAACAACCATTTGCAGCGCAGCATTTCAAAGCAACCACAACCAACAACCATTTGCAGTGCAGCATTTCAAAGCAACCACAACCAACAACCATTTGCAGTGCAGCATTTCAAAGCAACCACCACCAAATGAATCCGTCAAATTGAGATTATAACAAAAAGCAGTGATATTTATATTTTTGATTACAGAAGGGTCTTCTTCACAAATTACCTTCTTCACACTTTCTGAACATCCACTGATGTGGAGCTTGCCTTCATCATCTCCAAGGTCATTGACTAGCTGAGGGGAAGAGTTCTATCTTGAGATTAGAAGATCTGCACCTCAATCCTGGAGCTAATTTCAATAGAACAGCAGTGATCTCCACTGTACTGTACACTTCAGTGAAGAGGATGTCCTACAGCATGCACCTCAACGTATTAGAGACGACAGTGTGATGTATATGTAATGTAATGTAAATGCCAGTGCCCCTTGAGGCCAAAAGCAGAAGCTGGCAAATGTAACTGTGCCTCGTGACTGAGGTCAAGTAACCTTCCAGAAGTTTCAGTTGATTGCAGATTTCATGACAAGATATCGGGCGTGTATTCATTGTGCTAGTCACAATAACGTCTTAGGGAAGACGTTACATGGTGTCAGAGTAAAAAAAATGGAGCGACTCAAGCCTCCGGGACCACTCTCCAGGCAAGAAGAAGCATGAGAGATTGTGAGCTGAAAAAGAAGCAAAAGAAAAGGAAAACTTGGAGTCGAGGACAGTTAACCAGTCCCGATGCTCGGTCAATGGAAAAAGAGAGAAAAAAAAGTTTGGGAAAAAAAAAGCAGGTAACAGTCCAAGTTAAAATCCAAGCTTTCCCTGCCGAATATTCCAAATTTATTAGCAGTATAGAAGAACTCAAGGCTCTGAAAGCTCTGATCATACGTATCTGGACACAATAGAATCATAGAGTCAGCACGGAAACATGGCCTTAGGACTCAACTACTTCCCCTGCCAGCTCATTCCATATACCAACCACCCCCTGTGTGTAAGAAAATGCCTGTCAGGTTCCTATTAAATCTTTCCCCTCTCGTCTTAATCCTATGTCCTCTGGTCCTTGATTCCCCAACTCTGGTAAAAGACTGTGCATTAAGCATGTCTATTTGCCTTATGATCTTATACACCTCTATAAGATCACCCCTCAGCCTGCTGAGCTCAGGAATAAAATCCTAGTCTGGCTAAACTCTCCCCGTAGTTCAGGCTTTCAAGTCCTGGCAACATCCTTGTAACAATAAGTCACATTGTCTATTTGCCTGACATCAGGCTCATGAAACAAGTATTTTGCTACAAACCTTGTTTACTGGAGTACAAAGAAAATACTCCAAGTTTCCTAAAAAAACATCCTCATTAACTCAAAATCTCTTTGACTATTGACAATAGAGGAGCATTCAGGAAGGAACTGAGTATCTTAAGTAAATACAAGATGAAAGATCTGGGATCTTGCACTAAAAATGGAAGGAGCAAAGAGCTATCCCAACCCAACCGCTCCAGAAAGCACCTGTAGCAATCTGAAGATTCCACATAGATCCATTAGCCAACTCAGAACCAACAGACTGGGATTGCAAGTGGTCGGAGATCCGGGTTCAATCCCGACTATGGGTGCTGTCTGTACAGAGTTTGTACGCTCTCCCCGTGACCTGCGTGGGTTTTCTCCGAAATCTTCGGTTTCCTCCCACACTCCAAAGACGTACAGGTTTGTTGGTTAATTGGCTTGGTAAACTGACTCTTCATCCGAGCTTTCAGTCTTGTAGAATGCATAAGAAGCATCAGGACCTAACACAGAAACACTATGATCTGTGGATGGTCTCCCCCTACATAAACACATTGGCACACTGTTATCAAGGCAGTAATAGGACACCACTCCAAATTGAGGTGTACTGGGATTTTACCCAAGATTCAGTCGGGGTGGGACTTGGGGCGCTGGTTTGAATTTTGGAAGCATCATTTATAATTCTTCCCTAAATTAAATGGGCAAAACTACATCAATGAACTTTATATACTGTCGATCAGAATCAATGTGACTGATAGAGGTTACTTAGCACTTATCAAAGAATTTGATATTTTTCAAATGAAAATGTGGCATTTTTTGGTTTACATGTGTATTGGTTTCTTTTTAGGTCAATTTTTGTGCTCATTAGTGTGTCTGGCAATGGAATATTTTTATTTTTTAAAACTGCTTCTAATGGTCTAATTGCACACTTAATGCTGGTGTGAAGAAAGGTCTTGGCCCGAAACATCACCTATTCCTTCGCTCCATAGATGCTGCCTCACCTGCTGTGTTTCTCCAGCATTTTTGTCTACCTTTAATGCTGGGCATATCATGCTGCATAACCTAGCCATCAGCATAATAACCTCCTCACTCCCACAGTCATCCTTCTGATCTTTGTAATCGAGGTTGAAACATGACACCAATTTATGGTTGTTTCTATTTTAGGTTTATATTAGTAATAGAATGAAGAGTGGATCTTGTGGTGTGTCATTCAATAAGATCATGGCTAACTTTCTTGATTAGTACAGGTGTCAGAGGATATGGGGAGAAGGCAGGAGAATGGGGTTAGGAAGGAGAGATAGATCAGCCATGGTTGAATGGCAGAGTAGACTTGATGGACCGAATGGCCTAATTCTACTCCTATCATTTATGATTTTATGAATTGCAATAACAGCCGCCGCATCCACCGCCATGTTCGAGAGACATTACACACAGCTCTCCCTGCGGAATTCTCCAAATTTATTAGCAGTATCGAAGAACTAAAGGCTGATGTCAGCATGAGAGCTCTGATCGTACGTATCTGGACACAATAGAATCATAGAGTCAGCACGGAAATATGTTCTTTGGCCTCAACTACCTCCCCTGCCAGCTCATTCCATATACCTACCACCCTCTGTGTGTAAAACATTGCCTGTCAGGTTCCTATTAAATCTTTCCCCTCTCGTCTTAATCATATGTCCTCTGGTTCTTGATTCCCCAACTCTGGTAAAAGACTGTGCATTAAGCATGTCTATTTGCCTTATGATCTTATACACCTCTATAAGATCACCCCTCAGCCTGCTGAGCTCAGGAATAAAATCCTAGCCTGGCCAAACTCTCCCTGTAGTTCAGGCTTTCAAGTCCTGGCAACATCCTTGTAACAATAAGTCACATTTTCTATTTGTCTGACATCAGGCTCATGAAACAAGTATTTTTCTACAAACCTTGTTTACTGGAGTACAAAGAAAATACTCCAAGTTTCCTAAAAATGCATTCTCATTAACTCAAAGACTATTTGACTATTGACAATGGAGGAGCATTCAGGAAGGAACTGAGTATCTTAAGTAAATACAAGATAAAAGATCAGGGATCTTGCACTAAAAATGGAAGGAGCAAAGAGCTATCCCTACCAGACAGCTCCAGCAAGCACCTGTAGCAATCTGAAGATTCCACATAGACCCATTAGCCAACTCAGAACCAATAGACTGGGATTGCAAGTGGTCACGGTGGCGCAGCGGTAGAGTTGCTGCCTTACAGCAAATGCAGCACTGGAGATCCGGGTTCAATCCCGACTACGTACAGAGTTTGTACGCTTTCCCCGTGACCTGCGTGGGCTTTCTCCAAAATCTTCGGTTTCCTCCCATACTCCAAAGACGTACAGGTTTGTTGGTTAATTGACTTGGTAAATGTGAAAATGTGGGTGTAAAATAGTGTTAATGTGCAGGGGTGGCTGGTCGGCGCGGACCCGGTGGCCGAAGGGCCTGTTTCCATTCAGGATCTCTGAACTAAACTAAAGTTGTCCTTGATCTTGAGCGGCTGCCTAAGAACAGAAGGGGAAGGAGAAGGGGAAGGGGAGGGGGAAGTGAAAGGGGAGGGAAGGGGAAGGAGAAGGAGAAGGCTTCCACTGACTCTGGCAGTCTTCTTTCACCACCCATCCAACACAGTGTGTGTTGTTGGGCTATTTGCAATGATGGGGTTGTATCTCCAAAGCGCTCACAATTATTTTGCTCAGCTAATGCATACAAACAATTTATTGAGTGGGAATTGGGGCCCCATCATCTAATCCCATGCTCCGCATGTTATTTATCTATTAATCTATTGGAGAAATTAGATTTGTTCTTAATTAACTGAGAACAACAAAGCATGTGTTCTCTATGGGAACTGGAGTTGAAATGATATCAAAAACCTGAATGTCACACAAGTAAAAGGAGAGCAATGTTAAGGCCGTGTTGAACATGCCTTTATTTATGGTACACTCTGAAGAAAATAGAAATTCTTATTGTGTATATCTGGACATGGTGCAGACCTGCAAACGCACTCCTCAACCAACATTCCATCTCAATCCCAGAAATAATCTTTTACAGTAATGGAATCACATAAGCATGGATTTGAAATCACGCACTGTGGAAAGGAATCACGTTGGTAAGCTCCCTGGGACAACACCGCAGGATGAGAATTGCACCTGGGTTTTTCCTTGTCCCTATGGCTCAGTTCCTTTCTGGGCAGGGCATGCCGCTGCAGTGCCTTCTTGGTTTGTTTAACCACCTTCCCCCTCTCATTACCACCCCTACCCTCCCCCGCCTCCCCTTCCTTTCAGCCCTCTAGAACAAAACAGAAATGTAACGGAAAGAGATGCATTTGGTAAATATCTCCGGATGCTTGCCTATAAATGATGAATCCGCTGACTACATTAAGGAAGAAAGCTCGTGGCAATTTGGGAAAGAGATTTGGAGATCTGCCTTCGGAGAAGTGGGGAAAACTGACTCCTCATCCGAGCTTTCAGTCTTGTAGAATGCATAAGAAGCATCAGGATCTATCACTGAAACACTATGATCTGTGGATGGTCTCCCCCTACATAAACACATTGGCACACTGTTATCAAGGCAGTAATAGGACACCACTCCCAATTGAGGTGTACTGGGATTTTACCCAAGATTCAGTCGGGGTGGGACTTGGGGCGTTGGTTTGAATTTTGGAAGCATCATTTATAATTCTTCCCTAAATTAAATGGGCAAATCGACATCAATGAACTTTATATACTGTCCATCAGAATCAATGTGACTGATAGAGGTTGCTTAGCACTTATCAAAGAATTTGCTATTTTTCAAATGAAAGTGTGGCATTTTTTGGTTTACATGTGTATTGGTTTCTTTTTAGGTCAATTTTTGTGCTCATTAGTGTGTCTGGCAATGGAATACTTTTATTTTTAAAAACTGCTTCTAATGGTCTAATTGCACATTTAATGCTGGTCTGAAGAAGGGTCTCGGCCCGAAACATCACCTATTCCTTCGCTCCATAGATGCTGCCTCACCTGCTGTGTTTCTCCAGCATTTTTGTCTACCTTTAATGCTGGGCATATCATGCTGCATAACCTAGCCATCAGCATAATAACCTCTTCACTCCCACAGTCATCCTTCTGATCTTGGTAATCAAGGTTGAAACATGACACCAATTTATGGTTGTTTCTATTTTAGGTTTATATTAGAAATAGAATGAAGAGTGGATCTTTTGGTGTGACATTCAATAAGATCATGGCTAACTTTCTTGATTAGTACAGGTGTCAGAGGGTATGGGGAGAAGGCAGGAGAATGGGGTTAGGAAGGAGAGATAGATCAGCCATGGTTGAATGGCAGAGTAGACTTGATGGGCCGAATGTCCTAATTCTACTCCTATCACTTATGATCTTATGAACTGTTTACCAGTGCACTCTTTTCCAGAACTAACTTGATTCCCTTAAGAGCCTGTCCCACTTACGTGATTTTTTCAGCGACTTGCCGGCACCCGTCCTAGTCGCAGCAGGTTGCCGAAAATTTTCATCATGTTGAAAATCCAGCAAAAGGTATGACTCTTTGGGTGACTAATCACAACCATACAGGCGTCAACTGTCAAACATGTCGAGCGCCGGCCAGTCGTTGAAAGTGGCGTAAGTGGGGCAGGCCCTGAAATGTCTAAAATTGTCAACAGCCTCCATGACACTTTTGGATAAAAATTCCAAAGATTCATTACAGTCTGGGTGAAGACATTCATTTTCATTTCAATCGTGAGAAGGGAATTGTAGGCACAAAGAACTGCAGTGCTGGTTTACAAAGAAAGACCCCAAGTGTTGGAATAATTCAGTGGGTCAAGCGGAATCTCTGAAGAAGAGTCCCATCCTGAAATGTTGACTCTCCATGTCCTCTAGAACTGCTGCCTGACCTGTATAGTTACTGCAAAGGGAACTCCTCATTTTGAGACTGTGATTCTAGATCACCCAGTCAAAATCAATCCCTGTGGTATCTTACAAGTCAAAACCTCGCATCCCAAACATTTCTACTCTATGTTTTCTGTACATTAACCAATCTTCCATGCTCACCCATTTATTATTCCTAATATAGAAACATAGAAATTTAGAAAATAGGTGCAGGAGGAGGCCATTCGGCCCTTCGAGCCTGCACCACCATTCATTGTGATCATGGCTGATCAAGATCTAATATTGTTTTTATTTTATCTGACACTTTATTTAAGGCTTTTATAAAGTCCAAACATTTCTCAGCAATTGCTCCCCTTTATTCTTCTGGATACCACATTGAAAAAACATTAACAGGTTTGTCAAACATGATTTTCACTTCATAAATCCTGTTAACAGTTCCAATCCTATAACATTTTTTAAAAGTGCTCTGTTAGCACTTCCTTCCTAATGAATTATAATATTTTCACTTTTACTGATGTAGTTTGATACAGATCCAGAAATGAATACTGAACAATGACTGCCCTTGCAACACCAATCCATGGATAGAACAGGTTTAGAGGGATATGGGCCAAAAACTGGCAGGTGGGACTAGTGTAGCTGGGACATTGTTGGTCGGTTGGCAAGTTGGGCCACCGGGCCTGTTTCCACCCTAAATTATGATAGTTCTATACCAATCTCCGACCAGTCTGACTGTCCTCCTGATTAATTGTAATCTCTGTGCTTCATTGTCACCTTCTCCTCATTAACAATGATTCATTCGACATTTACCTTGAACTTCATCCCCTTTCCTGTTGTCACATCCTACTCTTCCTTATCTCTGTGTTTCCCTCTCCCCTGACTCTCAGTCTCGACCCTATTTCTTCTATCCAGAGATGCTGCCTGTCCCGTTGAGCCACTCCAGCATATTATGTACTGAATAATACTTTTTGCATTAGTAGATAGAAAATAGAAACATAGAAAATAGGTGCAGGAGTAGGCCATTCGGCCCTTCGAGCCTGCACCGCCATTCAATATGATCATGGCTGATCATCCAACTCAGTATCCTGTACCTGCCTTCTCTCCATACCCCCCTGATCCCCTTAGCCACAAGGGCCACATCTAACTCCCTCTTAAATATAGCCAATGAACTGGCCTCAACTACCTTCTGTGGCAGAGAATTCCAGAGATTCATCACTCTCTGTGTGAAAAATGTTTTTCTCATCTCGGTCCTGAAAGATTTCCCCCTTATCCATAAACTGTGACCCCTTGTTCTGGACTTCCCAAACATTGCAAACGATTTTCCTGAATCTAGCCTGTCCAACCCCTTAAGAATTTTGTAAGTTTCTATAAGATCCCCCCTCAATCTTCTAAATTCTAGCGAGTACAAGCTGAGTCTATCCAGTCTTTCTTCATATGAAAGTCTTGCCATCCCAGGAATCAGTCTGGTGAACCTTCTCTGTACTCCCCCTATGGCAAGAATGTCTTTCCTTAGATTAGGAGACCAAAACTGTAGATTAGGAGAAACATCCCTGCTCCTCTCACTCAATTACCAAAACTGTACGCAATACTCCAGGTGTGGTCTCACCAAACCCTGTGTAACTGCAGTAGAACCTCCCTGCTCCTATACTCAAATCCTTTTGCTATGAATGCTAACATACCATTCGCTTTCTTCACTGCCTGCTACACCTGCATGCCTACTTTCAATGACTGGAGTACCATGACACCCAGGTCTCGTTGCATCTCCCCCTTTCCTAATCGGCCACCATTAGATAAAACAACTGGTTGCCTTGATTAAATTGAGCTGTGTTCACATTAATTTTTTTGTGTTGATTAACCCAATGGTTCTAAATCTCCTCATCTGTCCCAGAAATAAATACTCTATACTGGCCAATTTTCTATGCTGTGTTATTTGTTAGAAGGCCTGGAATGTGACTTGCAGAATTAAAAATGGTTCATTAATGAAACAGCGCCCTCTAGTGGAATGGTTAAGAAGTGCGAAAGGTAGCAAGCAGCCTTTTAGCCAACATTTTAATCCTATAGACCAACCAATTATATTACACAAGGACCCACTGTGTAGATAGATAGAGCTGTTAACATGCTGGGAAAACATTTTGTAGAGAATTCAGAATGTGGCCTGCGCAATGTCATGAGATGTTGAGAGACTTCGAGTGTTGGTGAGTATGATGTTACTTAGGGGAGAGGTTGACAAGTAATCTTGGGGGTAGACAAAAGTGCTGGTGAAACTCAGCGGGTGCAGCAGCATCTATGGAGCGAAGGAAATAGGCGACGTTTCGGGCTCTTCGATTTTCCAGCATCTGCAGTTCCTTCTTAAGCAAGGAATCTTGGGGCCTTGGCAAGCTTCGTTAACCAAATATCGGTATTCATTTTCTAAATACAGTTGGCTACATTCATGAATTGATACTTCTTCTTGCGAATGAAACATAAATAAACCAAAGGAATAGTTAGATCTCAAGCCGGGTGTTTTACTGTTGATACTGTTTTAGCATAACGAAGTGGATGGAGGGGACATGTTGTGTCCATGGAAATAGGTCTATGGTCCCAACTCGTCCATGCTACCCAAAATGGCCGTCTAAGCCAATCCATTTGCCTGTATTTAATCCACATCTCTCTAATCCTTTCTTGTTGGTATACCTGTCCAAATGTATTTTAACTGTTGTTACTCTACCTGCCACAATCAATTTCTCTGACAGCTCGTTCCATATACATATCATCTTCTGCATGAAAAAGTTGCCCCTCAGGTTCCTGGAGGAACCTGAGGGGCAACCATAGAAGGAACACAACGGGTCAGGTAGCACCTGTGGAGGGAAATGGATAGATGACGTTATGTGTCAAGACCCATCTTCAGATGTTGTCTGACCTGCTGAGTTCCTCCAGGATTTTGTGTTCTGCTCAAGACTCCAGCATCTGCATTCTCTGTGTCTCCTAATCACCCCCCCCCCCCACACAATTTAAACCTATGGCCTCTTGTTTCTCGTTTCCCCAAAGCCTCGGATATCAAATCTTCTCTGTCAAAGCGATCTCCTGTCCCATTTCTGCCCCCCTGACTTTCATCTTGGGTATGCTCCTCCTCATTTGTTTACAGCTACCCGCATTTGACCCAATCCTCTTTGATTTTCTGACCACAGCCTCAACATTACTTGTCATCTAGGGTTCCGTACTCCAGCCAGCTTAGCCCCTCACTCAAACAGGAACATGCAGAGATTGAACTCTTGCCATCTAACTTTCAAAAGCCTCACAATTGCTGGACATCTCTTTTCCCACAAACTACTTCTCCAGTCAACGTTTGCAAGCTGCCTGCTGTCTAGTACCATCAAAATTTGCCTGGCCTCCACTTTTATCTTTAACTTGTGGACCATTTCTGACTATATCCATAACCATTTAAAAACTGGTAGAACTATGGTCATTGAGGCCAAAGTGCTCCCCCCATGACATTTCAATCACTTGCCGTCCTATTTCCCTTTGCCCTGTCCCTGGGACCAAGAAGGCTCTTGACCCGAAATGTCACCTGTTTTATTTCTCCAGACATACTGCCTGACCCACTGAGTTACTCCAACATTTTGACTCCAACTATCTCTGGAGTAAACCAGCATCTACAGTTCCTGCCTACACTATACAGGAGGGGAAAGAAGCATATAGGCTCAAACTGGAACGACAGCTGCAGCAAGATGGAGTGAAGCAGGTATGGGCTGGAATGAAAAAGATCACGGGTATGAAGCAGAAGGGCGGTACACTGCCTGATGGTGAACAGAGTCTGGCTGATGATCTGAACAGATTTTTCAACAGATTTGACTGCCCAACACAATCTCAGCCTCCCCACCTGGTCTGCTGACTGTTGATGCTTCCTCACCATCTCCCCTCCCTCTCTCCAATACTCCTGAGATGTCACCTGCACGGGGTCCCCCCTTCCCACCTCCTACTCCACCACCAGCCTCACCTATGACTCTTCATACTGCGCAGGTCAAGATGATGCTGGACAGACTGAAGCCAGGGAAAGCAGTGGGGCCCGATGACATCAGCCCAAGGCTACTGAAGACTTGCTCCTCAGAGCTGTGTGGTATTCTAACACACCTGTTCAACCTGAGCTTGCGTCTACAGAAGGTCCCAAGGCTGTGGAAAACATCTTGCCTGGTACCTGTCCCAAAGAAGACCTATCCCACTCACCACAATGACTACAGACCAGTAGCGCTCACTTCACATATTATGAAGACATTTGAGAGACTTGTCCTTTCCTACCTCAGGACTAGTGAGTCAACTCAAATGGATCCTTTACAGTTTGCATATCAGCCCAACATCAGTGTCGATGATGCCCTTATTTACATGCTGCAGAGGGCGTACACACATCTGGACATCCCTGATGCATCTGTAAGAATTACATTCTTTGACTTCTCTAGCGCTTTTAACACAATTCAGCCCCGACTGCTAGGGGAGAAGATGGAGAAGATGAAGGTGGATCCATTAATGGTACTGTGGTGTTTGGATTACCTTTTCCTCAGACCACAGTATGTGCGCCTACAGAACAATGTCTCAAGCACCATCCTGAGCAGCACAGGGGCTCCACAAGGAACTGTGCTGGCTCCATTCCTGTTCACCATCTACACAGCGGATTGTCAATATAACACCAACAGCTGCTTTTTGCAGAAATTTTCAGATGACACAGCTGTTGTAGGCCTCATCAAAGGGGGCAATGAGGAGGAGTATAGAGACACAATTAACAACTTTGTGGAGTGGAGTGCACACAATAATCTCCATCTCAACACCAAAAAAACGAAGGAGATAGTTGTGGATTTCAGGAGGGGGAGGAGGAGGACTCAACCAACACCAATCACCATCAGGCGCACTGAGGTGGAGGTGGTCGCCAACCACAGGTACCTTGGTGTGCAGCTTGACAGTGAGCTGGACTGGAAGAGTCATATGGAGGCGGTGTACAGGAAGGGACAAAGTAGACTGTATTTTTTAAGGAGGCTAAAGTCATTTAATATCTGTCAACCCCTACTGTGCAGTGTCTACCATTCAGTGGTGGCCAGTGCTCTGTTTTTTGCTGTGGCCTGTTGGGGAGAAGGCGCCCGAATAGCGGACAAAAACAGACTGGATAAGCTGATCAGGAAGGCCGGCTCAGTGGTTGGGGCAGAGCAACTAACGGTCAAGCAGGTGGCAGAGGCCAGAACTCTGAAAAAACTAGGCTCAATAATGACCAACCCCACTCACCCACTCCACGCCCTGAAGGTGATCAAGTGCAGCATCTTCAGTCAGAGACTGATTGCACCAATGTGCAAAACGGAGAGACATAGGAAGTCTTGTATACCAGCTGCTATAAGGTTTTATAATGCACAAAAATTGTAACTTATTATGTATTGAAGATATCTGTTGAAATGTGTGGTGTTATGTCTGCCTTGAAGCTGTTGTGGCACTGTAATTTCCTGTAAAGGATTATTAAAGGTTATTCTATTCTAGGTTATTCTATTCTATACAGTGTATTTAGAAAGTATTCAGACCCCTTCACTTTTTCCACATTTTGTTACATTACAGCCTTATTATAAAATAGATTTGTTTTATTTGTTTCATTTGTTTTATCATCAATCTACACAGAACGAAGAAGTGAAAATGGGTGTTTAGAAATGTTTGCAAAGTAATTCAAAAGAAATAACTGAAATATCACAATTCCATAAGTATTCAGACCCTTTGCTGTGACACTCAAAATTGAGCTTAGGTTCATCCTGTTTCCATTGATTATCCTTGAGATGTTTCTACAACTTGATTGGAGTCCACCAGTGGCAAATCAAATTGATTGGACATGATTTGGAAAGGCACACACCTGTCTATATTAGGTCCCACAGTTGACAGTGCATGTCAGAGTCAAAACCAAGCCATGAAGACGAAGGAATTGTCCGTAGACTTCCGAGACACTATTGTGTCGAGACACAGATCTGGGGAAGGGTATAAAACAATTTCTGCAGCATTGCAGGTCCCGATGATCACAGTAGCCTCCATCATTTTTATATGGGAGAACTTTGTAACCACCAGGACTCTTCATAGAGCTGGCTGCTCGGCCAAACTGGCAATCAGGGAGCAGGGCCTTGGTCAGGGAGGTGACCAAGAATCCAAACAGAGCTCCAGAGTTCCTCTGTGGAGATGGGAGAGCCTTCCGGAAGGCCAACTATATCTGCAGCACTCCACCAATCAGGCCTTTAAGGTAGAGTGGCCAGACGGAAGCCACTCCTCAGTAAAATGTACATAACAGCCCGCTTGGAGATAGCCAAGAGGGTTGTTTTCTCTATTGCTCTGGTCTGATGAAACCAAGATTGAACTCTTTGGCCTGAATGCCAAGCGACACGTCTGGAGGAAACCAGGCACCGCTCATCACCTGGCCAATACCATACCCATGGTGAAGCATGGTGGGGGCAGCATCATGCTGTGGGGACGTTTTTCAGCGGCAGGAACTGGGAGACTAGTCAGGATCGAGGGAAAGATGAACGGAGCAAAGTACAGAGAGATCCTTGATGAAAACCTGCTCCAGAATGTTCTGGATGCAGGTTCACCTTCCAACAGGACAACCACCCTAAGCACACAGCCAAGACAACGCAGGAGTGGCTTTGTGATAAGTTTGTGAATGCCCTTGTGTGGCCCAGCCAGATCCCGGACTTGAACCCGATCGAACATCTCTGGAGGGACCTGAAAATAGCTGTGCATCGACGCTCCCCATACAACCTGACAAAGCTTGAGAGGATCTGCAGAGAAGAATGGGAGAAATGACCCAAATACAGGTGTGCCAAGCTTGTAGCATCATACCCAAGAAGACTTGAGGCTGTAATCCCTGCCAAAGGTGCCTCAACAAAGTACTGAGTAAAGGGGCTGAATACTTATGTAAATGTGATATTTCAGTTATTTATTTTTAATTACTTTGCAAAATTTCTAAACACCTGTTTTCTCTTTTTTATTATGGGGTATTGTGTGTAGATTGATGATTAAAAAAAACAGAATTTAATCCATTTTAAAATAAGGCTGTAACGTAACAAAATGTGGAAACAGTGAAGCGGTCTGAATACTTCCTGAATGCACTGTATAATGTCCTTTATATATAGTCTGAGGAAACTTTCCTGAGTATACTTAATAAATTCCACCCCATCTAAACCCTTAGCACAATGACAGTCTCATTCTAAATTAGGAAAGTTAAAATCCCCAACTCTGATAATGATATTATTCTTGCAACTCTGCGCAATCACCCAGCTTATTTGTTCTATCCCCTGTTGACTATTTGGGAGCCTATGGTATAATTCCAACAAGGTGATCATCCCATTCACATTTCTCAGCTCCACCTATAAAGGCTCCCTGGATGATCCCTCAGGAATCTAATCTCTGACTATTGCCCTGATGTTCTGCTTAATCAAAAATGCAACTTTCCCTCCTCCCTTAAATCTACCTCTATCCCACCCTTCCAATTGCATCTGGTCTTGTCTCACCCTAAGCCATGTTTCTGTATGGCCATATTATCCCAATTCCATGTATCTTTTCATGCCCTGAATTAAATACTCTTTGCCTGTCTGACCTCTTACATTGAAATATGTCCAATTTAATTCAACAGTCTTTCCTCGCTCCTTGTTCTGCTTCTGCCTGTCTTGTCCACTGACTTGTTGTTGTTGTCTTCTGTCTCACCTCCTCATCCCCCAAATGTTTCACTGCTGCTTTGGATCCCGCTCCCTGCAAATCTGGTTTAAATTTGTAGGAAGGAACTACAGATGCCGGTTTAAACCAAAGATAGACACAAAAAGCTGGAGTAACTCAGTGGGACGAACAGCTTCTCTGGAGAAAAGGAATGGGTGATGTTTTGGATCTGAAGAAGGGTCTCTACCCAAAACATCACCCATTCCTTTTTCTCCAGAGATGCTGCTTAACCCAATCTAGCTTAAACCTTCAAAGTAACACTGAAAAACCTGCTAACCAGGATATTGGTCCCACCTCCAGTTTACATGTCACATGTTCATCCTCTAATCGGACACTTCTGGACCAGAAGGGATCCCAATAGTTAGGTATGTTGCAAAGCGTACCTGAAGCGTCGCTGAAAATCTGCCCCAGCCCGTGTGCTCGATTTTGGCGCCGTTTAGAGGGGGGCGGGTTTAAAACGCGATTTTCTCTAGGCTGTTCAAATCAAGTTTGTTCAGCCTAGTTAATTATTACCGAAAATTCGCTGGTAGGTTCCCTCACATGAGCTATTATTAGTTTTACGAGTTTTTCCTAAGTGCTATAGTGGTTTAAAAATTAACCTCTCAACCCCCGACGGCTCGCAAACAGCTGGGTCTATAGAGCAGAAATCTGAAGGGTAGCAATATATTTTTACATTAAAAAGGGCTTCTTAAGATTACTTTATACAAAGTTTAATATTGCGAGTAGCTAATTTTGGGCCCATTATATCCCGCAGTATTTTTCTGGGCATTTGAGGGCACAAATCTACCGCAATGTGAACGTTCTAAACCAGCGCGTTCACAGGATCCCACTAGAAAGCTGATTTAAAATGGACTTTAATTCACAACAATTGAACACTAAATTCCTTCCATTTGGCCTATAAATTAATGTCAATGAGATTTAAAAATCATGTTTTATTGTGAATTATTTGTGAATATTATTTGGACACTTAGGCTATTTAAAAATGTTAATAATTTATTAAGAAATGGATAGATGTTTAGATCTGGTAATTGGAGTTTGAAATTAGCTACGAGTGGGTAACTAACTAATTATATGCTTTAATTTCAGGTCATCCGAGTAAGATTATTTTATATTTGTTTCAGAATGGTTCAATCTATGATAACTGAAAATTTCATTCAGTTCTCTTAATTTTTAAGAAGGTTATGGGCTTTTGACTGTCCATGATCACAGCTTTTTTGTTATGTCCATAGAAAATCAATAGGGAACAAGATGCTAATTTCCGAGTAGAAAATGGCCATAACTTTTTAAATACTTGAGATATGAAAGTGAATTAGGTGTCAAATTAAACTTCTTTTTATGCTTTATCTGATGGGATAAATTACAGACTTGATTTGTTAAATCTCAAAATTTTGTAACATTGCTACAATAGTCCAAAAATCTGAATCCCTGGCCTCTGTACCAACATTTCAGCCATGATACATCTGCCCTACCTTCACTAGCACAGTGCACTGGGAATAAACCAGTGATAACTGCCCTTGTTCAGTCTATCTTCTTACTCTGTAGAACCTTATTCATTTTTCTCCTTATGTTCTGCAGCGGCTCTTGGACATCCTGACCCCTGGCAGCAGGGAGGGACCACACTATCCCAGAGCCCCGTTTGCAGCCACAGAGTCTCCTGTCTGTCCCCTAATGGGTCTGTCCCACTTAGGCAAATTTTCTAGGTGACTACAGGCCGGGGTGTCGCCTGTATGGTCGTGAGTCGTCTCCTCAGTCGCCCAAAGAATCGTAGCATTTTTCTGGTCGCCGCTGGATTTTGAAATGTTCAAAACTTTTCGGCGACAGTTTGGCATGACGCCAATGGACGTAACTTGACTTCTCCTGACCTTGGTGCTGTCGTAGGTTGTCGCCAGGATGATGTAGGTTGTCCCCGGTGCTGACTTCGGTGAATTCCATTGGCAACTACCTACGTCAACCTACGTGAACTGGCGACAGGTACCGGCGACTGAATTGTCTTAAGTTGTCTTCAGTTGTCGCCGACAGGGTCATACCTTGACGTAGCTTGTCGCGGGTGGACGTAGGTTGTCGTAGGTGTGGTTGTAGGTGGACGTCCTAACGGGGCGCCGGTTGGCAGTAGCTTGCCATAGCTTGACGTCGACTAGGAGGTAGGTTGTTGTCGACATTGTCGTAAGGGGATCCAGTCGCCGTTTTTTTGGCGATCTGCTACGACTGTGACAGTCGCCTAAAAATTCGCCTAAGTGGGACCGGCCCATAAATATCGAATTTCCTATATGAATAGTGCTTTGTGACTTCACTCTACCATAATGTACTGCAGAACCTGACCTGCCACACCCCTGGCTGCTGCTAGTTTCTCCTGATTGATCACAACACCCAACAGTATCCAAATTGGCACAGTTGTTTTTGAGGGGAATGGCCACAGCAGTTACCTGCACTATTTATCCACACCCTAGACCTTTCTTGAAGTGCAGGTACCTTACTGTTCTTAAGGTGCAGCCAGAAATATGTGGGTCAACACACAACCATTTTCGGGCTGCACTTTAGTTGTACCTTCACTAAAACTCTTATCCAAGATGCCGTCAGCATCAGCGGATGATAGTTAGTGTGTCCAGTTAGTGTGCCCCATTTACTTGATGCGACCAGTCAGAATCTGCAAATTAACTCACACGGCCCCAGGGACACTGGAAGATTCCCTGATTTCCAACATCCTGCCGGAAGATCATATCACTGTCCTAACTACAGTATCATCCCGACTGCACTAATGTGAAAGAGGGACATTAAAAAGACCTTATCTCATCCTCACCTTTGGTGCAGTCTCCTTTCTAAAGCCTCTCGCGCCCAAGCCGCCTGCAATCATAGCATTTCACATCAGGAACTGCCTGTCCCAAAACCAGACACTAAAAGGACCACTCCACCAACACCTTACACTTCCATATCTCTGTACCTCCCTCTCCCCCGACTGTCTCAAGAAGGGTCTCGACCCGAAACGTCATCCATTCCTTCTCTCCAGGGATGCTGCCTGACTCGCTGAGTTACTCCAGCATTTTGCGTCTATCCACTAGTAACTTACTTCCGTTTACACGCTATCAGGGGCTTTCACACTTACAGCTATTTTTCAAATCTCTCTTCCATTCCTCCCCCATTCAGCTCCACACTTTAACTGTGAGCTGTGTAACGTGAGTGCCAGTATGTAACAATGGACCTGCAGGATTTTTAACTTCACGTTTAACAACATAGGCAAGTTATGCATAACACCAGTCTGAAGAAGGGTTTCGGCTGAAACGTTGCCTATTTCCTTCACTCCATAGATGCTGCCGCACCCGCTGAGTTTCACCAGCACTTTTGTCTACCATATGCATAAGGACAATGAGCTAAACAATGGTGGATTGTCTGGTGATTGATTGATTATAAGGAATGTCACGGACACAATCACTTTATCTCTTTGGTAAGATCCATTTTGGAGTTGTGGTCTCAATATGAGACTGAGTCAGTCATTGCAATTCCCCCATACCTCACCAGCCAAATTGAACCATCTTTGAGCGCATCATGCTTATGCACCTATTTTTGAAGGACAATTAGCACAAACAATTAATGTTCTCTTACGAAAAATAGTCGCATCTTTGGCCCCAGCCAAATCTATTCTCTCCCACATTCCCCTGGAGTGACTTCCAAAGTAAAACATTTCACAGGGTTTAAAGAGTACATCTGGTACGTAAAGATTATCCAATGTGCTAAGGAAGAGAGAAGCCAAACAGGGTGACGGTTAATTTAGGCATGAGAGACATGATGATCTGGGAGATTTGGGGAAGACAGTTGTTTAGGATGAACATTTAGTACTTGTCAATTAGTTTTATATCCACCTGATGACAAGGACTTCCTCAATGGAGAGGGTTTGGGCCAAGAAGAGAATGGATGGGAAGAAAACTAGGGCTGGTGACCAAAAAGCTGAAGGGAGGAAATGATCAAGATGATAGATCCCAAGTTGGAGAAAGTAGAGGAAGATTAGGAATGCTGCTGATGTTGACTTTGTGACGAGGATTAAACCTGACACAAGCCACACAGAAACGCTAACCTGACCTTACCCAAAAGTTTTAAGTATCCCCTACAGACCTTAGCAGAATATTGCCTCTGGACAAGGGCATCCACTCCTGAAAGATACATCCAACCTTCCTGTCACTGCCTGCTCATGGCATTGGAGTCAAACTGAAACAAGCCCCAAACCCAGAACATTTTCCATGCATATGTTCTTGCCAAATGTGCTCATACATCGTCAGACACTTGCGGCACCACTCCACCCCCATCATCCATCACACTTCAGCTCCTTGTCCACTCACTGGCTGTGTACACATCCAATACTGGCGGGGATAGAACCATACAGTCCTACAGCATGGAAATAGGCCTTTCAGCCCAACCGACCCACACCAGCCAACATGTTCCATCTACACCAGTCCCACCTACCTGGGCTTGGCGCATATCCTTCTAAACCAGTCCTGTGTTTCTATGTTTCTATCCATGTACCTGTCTAAATGTTTCTTTAATTTTTGCATGGATATTCATAACAGGCCCACAGCTATCTCGACAATACTTCCTCCCACCCTGCCTTCTAGAAATACTTCATTCCATTCTTCCTGTTCCTCTCTCTATCATATTTGCCTTTATTATGGGACTTTGCATTGATTATAGGAGAGATCGCTTCCTTCATCCTGAACTGTGGTTTTTGCTTTGCCATAGTTGACGGCATTCTGTGTCACAACTCATTTATGTCTCTGACCTCGGCTCCTGCCTCATACCTCCTGGACACAACATGAATGAGCTTCTCTGGTCCGCACTCTTCACCCCACCAACCTTCAGATTCAACGGATCATCCTTCACAATTTCTGCTGCCCTCAACGATGTTCCATCACCCGACACTTCTTACCCTCCCTTCTTACCCTCCCTTCTTGCACTCCTTGTGCAAATGAAAATAGACACAAAAAGCTGGAGTAACTCAGCGGGCCAGGCAGCATCTCTGGAGAGAAGGAACGGGTGGTGTTTCGGGTCGAGACCGTTCTTCAGACCCAAAAGGTTCCTTCTCTCCAGAGATGCTGCCTGTCCCACTGAGTTACTCCAGCTGTTGGCGTCTATCTTCGGTTTAAACCAGCATCTGCAGTTCCTTCTTAAACATTCCCTTTGCAACTCCCTGGTCTACACCAAGCACTCCCTTTCTCATGGCACTCCAACTGCAAATGGTGCAGCATTTTTCTTTTTACCTCTTCCCTTCCTCTCATCCAGGGGTGCAAGCAGACCTTCCACTAGTCCCATGCACTTCTACTGAAAATCAAGCACTGCACTTGGTATTCAGAATGTTGTCTCTCCTCATTAAAAAGGGATTGTTGCTCACTTTGCAGACCAGTTGTTGACCCTGAGCCTCTTGTTGTCTGCTTTTAAATCTTCTGGATCAGATTCAACAAATTCAAGTCAATTACTCGTTGGAGACAGTCAACTCTACAATAGGTATCCCCTCTGTAATATTGGCTCATGTTTTGTCTCTGCTCGAGCACAGCCTGATCTGCTGGGCATTTCCTACAGTTCTATATTTCACATCTTTTATTTTCCTTTGTTAATAGTTTTCCATGTGGATATGCGGGGATTTGGGTGCTTTGGACAATGGCAGGTTTCTGTGAAAACCTGGCTTTACAGATAAGTGACAATGCTTTGCAAAGTGCTGCTGGAGAACCACGTGACAGACTTGTGACACTAATGCCCGTGTCCCACTTAGGAAAGCTGAACGGAAACCTCTGGAGACTTTGGAGCCCACCCAGGGTTTCCGTGCGGTTCCCGGAGGTTGCAGCTCAGTCTCCGGAGCCTGCTGCCAGTGGAAGCTGCAAGGGAGACTGACAAAAACCTCCGGGAACCTCCGGGAACCTCCGGGAACCGCACGGAAACCTTGGGTGGGACGCAAAGTCTCCAGAGGTTTCCGTTCAGCTTTCCTAAGTGGGACAGGGGCATAAGTCTGGGGGTTTGCAGAGGTTGCAAACTCTTGAGCTCTTGTGACATAGAAACATAGAAACATAGAAAATAGGTGCAGGAGTAGGCCATTTGGCCCTTCGAGCCTGCACTGCCATTCAATATGATCATGGCTGATCATCCAACTCAGTATCCTGTACCTGCCTTCTCTCCATACCCCTTGATCCCTTTTGCCACAAGGGCCACATGTAACTCCCTCTTAAATATAGCCAATACACTGGCCTCAAATACCTTCTGTGGCAGAGAATTCCAGAGATTTACCACTCTCTGTGTGAAAAATGTTTTTCTCATCTCGGTCCCTTATCCTTAAACTGTGACCCCTTGTCCTGGACTTCCCCAACATCGGGAACAATCTTCCTTCATCTAGCCTGTCCAACCCCTTAAGAATTTTGTAAGTTTCTATAAGATCCCCCCTCAATCTTCTAAATTCTAGCGAGTACAAGCCGAGTCTATCCAGTCTTACTTGATACGAAAGTCCTGCCATCCCAGGAATCAGTCTGGTGAACCTTCTCTGAACTCCCTCTATGGCAAGAATGTCTTTCCTCAGATTAGGAGACCAAAACTGTACATAATACTCCAGGTGTGACCAGCTTGCTGCCACAGAGTATGGGATTCTGCAGGTGTTCCAAGGCACTGTAGCTATTCCTGGACCTGCGATTGTTGAAGAGAGTTTGATGGTTATATATACTGTGTTCTACTTTGTTTCTGTTTGCTCCACAATACCTGTGATTGGATGCCCTTAATGGCATGTTTCCTGAAGTTGTAGAGATGTATCTACTTTGGTGCCGTGCAGTAAGATGTTTGTAAATACTGTTTATTCTTCTTCTTCTTCTTGCGAATAAAACATAAGCTAAAGGAATAGTTATATCTCAAGCCGGGTGTTGAGCAGCCAGGTTGTTGTCTCTGATGGCGTCAATGTCTGCCAGGCCCTGAGCTCCATTTGGTGGGTGGTAGGGCCGGCACCCAGAGATGACATGGTTGGCTGTTTATTGATTGGTTATAAGAACTGTCACGCTATGTGTTTGCCCACCGGGATCGGTGATTGGGCCTGTAGGAGTTGCACCTCCCCTGTATTTGCACGCCAATATTGTTGCCACCTCTGTATAGGGGTGGGTGTAAGAGGGTGGGTAATTCGTTTGGGCGTGTCGGTTGCTCTTGACTTCTGTTCTGTTTGCTCGAGCTATTGTAGACTTGCGGGAGTGGATCTGCGACCATCCTTGCTGTTTGTACAAAGAAAGGAAGGTTTGGACACCAGAGTTTGACTAATGCCCCTGTCCCACTTAGGAAACCTGAACGGAAACCTCTGGAGACTTTGTGCCCCACCCAAGGTTTCCGTGCGGTTCTTGTCAGTCTCCCTACCTGCTTCCACTACCTGCAACCTCCGGCAATCACCTGCAACCTCCGGGAACCGCACGGAAACCTTGGGTGGGGCGCAAAGTCTCCAGAGGTTTCCGTTCAGGTTTCCCAAGTGGGACAGGGGCATTAGTGTTTGACTATACCAGACTAGGGAGAGAGGATTAGATTCGGAATGAACAATTCTACAAATTCAAGTACATTTCTCATTGGAGATAGTAAACTCTACAATAGGTCTCCCCTCTGTAATATTGGCTTATGTTTTGTCTCTGCTCTAACACAGCCTGATCTGCTGGGCATTTCCTACAGCTCTATATTTCACATATTTTATATTCCTTTGTTAATAGCTTTGCTCTCTAATTGTTGTTATTAACTTATCAACCAAATAGATTAATCTATAGCTTCCCCCTGTGGCGATCCTGGCTTCACCCTATTAGAAATATTCCCTTGATTCTATCCATCTGTCTGCCATGCATTCTGCAACTTAAAACGAACTGTGGAGAAACAATAGAATGCAGATGCTGGAATCTTCGGCAAAACCACAGTCACATGGATATGCAGGGAATGGAGGGATATGGATCGTGATGGATTAGTTTATCTTGGCATCATGTTTGGCACAGATATTGTGGACCGAAAGGCCTGTTCCTGTGCTGTACTTTTTTCAATGTTCTAAGCTGGATGAACTCAGCGGGACAGACAACATCCCTCCACAGTTCCTCCAGCACATTGGTTTCGACTTAAGAGTAACTCTCATACCCAGTACTGACAAAGTAGCCTGGACCTGGAATCCATTTCTATTTCCACATATGCTTCTTGACCCACTGAGTGTTTACAGCATTTTCTATTTTTATCATATGACCTGGGTAAAATACTACGCATAACACAGTGCAGACTGAACTCAAATGCCTTGAAAGAGCATAAACCTGACATGAACCTGTGCAGACTGAACTCAAATGCCTTGAAAGAGCATAAACCTGACATGAACCTGAAACTCCCCCTCCCATTCCCACACTGTCCCATTCTATCCTGGACCTCCTCCACTGTCAGAGTGAGGTCACAACCAAATCGGAGGAACAGCACCTCATATCTTGCTTGGGAAGCTTACACCCCAGTGGTATGAATATTGAATTATCTAACCAAGTAACTCCTGTATATCTTTACCCCCCCCCCCCCCCCCCCCCCCCCCCCCCCCCCCCCCCCCCCACTCTTTCCTCAACCCCCTCACCGCCTCCCCACCCTAAGTGTTACACTGTTCATATCCTTGTATCCCTGTCATTAGTACATGTTCCTTAGGCAAAAATGCACTCCACCCTTCTCTGAGGTAATCTGTTGCCGGACCTTCTCTATCTTTCAGTCCGAAGAAAGGTTCCAACCCGAAAAGCCACCTCTTCCTTTCCCTCAGAGATGCGGCCTGACCCATTGAGTTACTGCAGCATTTTTTGTCTATCTTCGGTATAAACCAGCATCTGCAGTTCCTTCCTATGCATGAACCTGACATGGTCGAGTATTCAGGCTTGAAAGCACAAGGACATTTCCCTCAATAACAAATTTTCAGTCAATGTCTCAAAGTCAGTGGTCATCCACAATGTGTGTGGCCTGAAAGATATTATCAGATGTTATGCATAGGTTATCCATTGAAGAGATTTTTGGATAAGCACATAGAGCAATATGGATCATGTTAAGGAAAGAAGATTTATTTTACTTGGTATCAGGTTCGGCCTCAACATTGTGGCCTGAAGGGCCTCTTTCTATGCTGTACTGTTCTATGTTCTAATGAGTCCACAGGGAGGTTGACAAAGTGTTAGAGCATGGTTGACAGCTGATCCAAGATATAATTAAGGCTAGGATTACAGCAGAAGAGCAAGGCAGTAGGGAGCATTTGGGTGAAAGTTGGGAGATGGGGTGAAAGTAGCTGAGAGGGAGAAAGTTAAGGGGCAGGCTCATGTGGCAATGATAGAAAAGATACGATGGAAAACAAATGTCCCAAGAGAGAAAAAGGAAGATAGAAGAAACATTAATGACTGTTTTGAAAGACGATTGCAAAGAACCAGGGGTCACAGTGTAAGAATAAGGGGTCGGCCATTTAGGACTGACATGAAGAAAATTGTCTTCACCCAGAGAGTTGTGAATCTGTGGAATTCTCTGCCACAGATAGCAGTGGAGGCCAATTTGTTGCACCTTTTCAAGAGATAGTTAGATTTAGCTCTTAGGGTTAAATGAATCAAGGGATATGGGGAAAAAGGAGGTATTGACTTTAGATGATCAGCCATGATCATATTGATTGGCGGTGCCGGCTTGAAGGGCCGAATGGCCTACTCCTGCACCTATTTTTCTATCTCTCTAAGTTTCCACGGCTGTTGACAGCAAATGCACAATGTAGCAGTATTTCTGTGTCTACGCTTGCCTCTGTCATTCATTCTCTTGCAGTTAGACAGTTATGGATAAAGTCAGTGCTATCATCCAGAATGGTCTTCTCTGCAGGGATACCACAGTTTCACTTTTGCTCACATGTATTTGGCATTCAGCATCCCCATTTGTGCTGCCTGGGCAGGATTTAGAGAAAGATGGTGCTTTATCAAATAAAGGTGGGCATCAGGTGCCAATTTAGTGACACAAAAGATCTCCCCCTAAAATAAGGTGGGTGAGTTTATTTCATGCCAGACAAACAATAAGAGTCATTTATTAGAATTATGGATTGCCAAGGTTACTATGAAGAATCTGGTTCCTGTTACTGCTTCCATTTGCTATCTATTAATGGCACAAAATTTTCATCCAAAACACAATGACATCAATTGATCTGCTTTGACATATTGTACCCTCTGCTGTGCAGGAAATAGAAGCTTGAACCTGCAGCTCCCTGATAAAATAATGATATAATTCTGCTATTACAAGACATTTCACTTTAGTGTTCGTTTATAGCTGTCCTCGATGACAACAAATCTGCATTTGGTTGTGCATTAATTTTGTGAACTCCTTCAGAAATGAATGAAGACAAAATGGGAGAACATTTTTTTTTTGCTTTTCTAGGTGAGGGATGCCAATATTGGAGGAGAGGCCAATTTCCTACTTTGACCCCCAGAGTGACCATCAGAATCCCTCATATCAGGTGCATTGTGGCTCTACCCAAGCCAGGTGCATCATAGGTACCCCCAAAATCTGCTGCACCATACCCACTGCCAAGCATGTACATTGTGATTAGTCCAAAGCCCAGTACGTTATGGCTAATCGCAAACCAGGAACATCAAGGCTATTCCAAGCCAGCGATACTGTGCTTTATGTCTATCCCCAATTCAGGGAACAAGCCGGCAAGTCCAAGCCAGGATCACCATGGCTACCCAAAGCCAGCTGCACGATGGCAACCTCCAACCTATTGAAATCATCAGTAATGCATTTGAATTTCTCCACCAAACATCCATTGTGATTGACTATTTATCTGTGATTTCTGTTGCAGGCCCATCCATTCTAAAAATTGAACCAAGTTGTTTAAACCTGTCACCAACATACTGACAGCAAAGAGATATCAATTAAAGGGACCCGTGATAATGGCGTGAGAATGACTGATTTTAAGGATATTAAAACCACAGCCTTTTTTGGGGGATATTTCTTTTTTGTCTCTTACTCTTTAAAACTTAGGCAATGTCCTGCTCTCTGGGCTTTAGCCCTTCATCTGGTATTTCATACCTATTTCAAATTTCCTGAATCAAATGGAGAGAATCACTAAAAGTGCAGGCAGAGTAGAATCATAGGTTCTTACGAATCTAATGCAACATTAGAAACAACAGTTTAACTGAAAATGTATTATAAAATCTTATGTTTTTGCCTTTATTATCTATGATTATTTTTATTTATAAAAGCTTACATTCGTATGTTAATAGTTCATTTGGCTGCTGCCATGTAACTTTTGTCCATGCACTGCTTCCAAAGACACACATTATGGGCCATGGGAATAGATCGCCCCTGCAATGATTTGACTCTGGCATCAACTTGTACTGGAATTCCATTTGGCTCTATTGGGCTTTTACAGACGGCAGGTAGGACAGATATATCTATTTCTACATCATTCTAAAATGGACTCAAACATCCTTTGGTGTCTTTTTTAAAAATGGAAACCCCACCTTCCAATGCCATCCCCACTTTCATTAATGCTCCTATCGTTCGTATTAAGGTGATGAGCTGTCCCTAAGGTATCTGTCACCTGTTTACTTTCAAGACTATCAGGCAGATGGTTCATTGTCTTGAGTTGGGTAGCCATGATATCCATGCCCAGCAGCTCGCTCAGAATCGAGGAAGCACATTGTACATACATTGGTAAGCGGGAGGGTGCATTAATTGCTCGGACCACCAATCTACAGTTTTAGAGTGCCTGCCTACCTTTCCTGCAACTGGGTAGTTCACCGTTCCTTTGCTGGTGTTCCTCATGACAGTTAGTAACAGTTTTTAACTAGTTGTTATCAATAAAGTGGCAGGGCAGTATCGATTTGGTCATGAGGTGATGTATGACCAGTTATTTGGGCAAGTACACTATTCAGGGATTCAGACACTTATCCAACATTCTTATACAGGCAAAACATACTTGGTTCAAGCACAGGATTATTGCTATCTGTCCCTGGGACAACTAAGTCATGTTTGTAGGAATAGACACCACCAAGAACTTGTTGAAGGCTACCGTATTGGAGTTGAGCTTGTTTACAAATTGAGAAGGCAAAAGAAAAACATCCTGTAATGAAATAATTCAGTGTGTCTATACATCTTAAACCTTCTTAGTTGCATGTGGAATAGATGGAGTTACAGTCACTGTCTATTTCTAGTTTCTGTCCCAGAGACAGCTATGCTTTTCCCAAATTAATTCTACCCTTGTCGTATCAGTTAACATTTTAAACCATCTATCCTCATCAGAGCAGATAAGCATTTCTGGATCTGCCATGGCCAGATTAATTTTCTTCTCAAACTCATGGCTGCCTGCAGCCCCGCTCTTTGCTTGGATGGTTCTCTGAAAACTCCTTTAGCTTCTTCGCTGTTCAGTACCATGGCCCTGTACGAACTCTTGAAACAAAAAAGAAAGGAAGAAGACATCTTTTTTTACTCTTCACTTGCAGAACTGTCATCCAGTGCACTTACTGCCTCCATGCCAACTCTGTCATTGTTCTGAAACCCAGAAAATGTCACCACAGTGTGTAGGAGAATTAATACCAAAACACACAGCTTGAGTCTGCTGTTACACTGTCGAGGTGCTGCTGAGACAGGCAGTGAAGACTTATGATGCAACACGGAGTCCATGGATTTGGTAGATATGTTGTAACCTTTATCCGAGGATAGATCACAGGTGTTCCATCTGACATCACAGCATTCTGGCTCGGCATTGGTTAAATGGTTTTCTAGTAGCCCTGTGGTACAAAAAATAGCAAAGAACTGGATCAGAAACAATATAGAATATGGCATTTCTTTCTTCCAATATATTGACTTACTTTGTGGTTGACTGAGTTTTGAGTTGACAAAGCTTTGACCATCATTGCATCCTGAGGCCAAGGGCCAGAACATAGAGCAAAACAGACATGATAGCCAAGTGTTTAAGAAGGAACTGCAGATGCTGGAAAATTGAAGGTAGACAAAAGTGCTGGAGAAACTTTGCGGGTGCGGCATCATCTATGGAGCGAAGAAAAATAGGCAACGTTTCGGGCCGAAACCCTTCTTCGGCCCGAAACGTTGCCTATTTCCTTTGCTCCATAGATGCTGTTACACCCGCTGAGTATCTCCAGCAAGATAGCCAAGTGGTTTGTTTTCCATTCCGGACCAATTCTTAATGGATTCTTAAGGCTGCTTCTACATTGTGGATCTTGCCAGTGTTGGACCTCTGGTATGTTGGACCACGATGAAGCATCCAAAGCTGAAGGGCATTGCCGCAGCATTGCCAGGCTTTTTGCCCACGAGGTTGAGCGAGGCAGCTCTCAGTGGCCAACCGACACCACACGTTCAAACTAACTCTGTGGCTGTGCTCCATCTGACTAATAATCTGGCACATGGTGGAAAGGAACATCAGGAGCCTACTGCCAACATATAATTTCATTGTAGAGAGCAATGCATTGGAGTCCCATTCCAAAATGTACATGGATCATGTATCAGAGATCAGAGGTTGGAACTGGCATCAGGTTTTCTTTGCCATTTCCTAGCCAAGTTCCTTTGAATGAAGCAGTAACGTCTATTCCACTATCCTGGCTGAGAGCAGCTAACTCAACACAGATCGCCAGTGGATGCAGAAGAACATTGGGGATGAAAGGTCATTTTCTCACACGCACACTAGACGTGTATTGAAAACAACAAGGCAAGATCTAAATTATAAGCAAGCTAAACATAGGAATGTATGGAAATGGCAAAGTAAGAAGAGGTACAGGAAAGAATAGTTGGTTAAGTTTCAAAGGAGGAACTGAAATGCAAAGCGGAGTTCAGGGGCACCTTGAAGGATAGGACCTGTTTAGCATCATATGGAAGGAAGAGATGGATTAACCACCAGAATTGGAAGGACAGTTTATATATGTACGTACAATGGAAAATGTTGTCATAAGCAGAATGGTGATATGCACAGAGGTTTGGATTGTACCCTTATTTGTGTGCTGAATGCTGCTTGTCGCATTAATACTGAAATTATCTTGGTTGGCGATTATTTAAAAACACATTGGGGAGATTTTCATGGATTAGTCCGTTAAAATAGAACCTCTTGGACCCTGACAGTTCTGCTACATCATTACTGTTGGGACACAACCAGAGGCCAACAGATCATTAAAGAAATGCTCTCAATGCAATTGCAAGGTAGGTGCATGGAAATGAGGAAAGGCACAGGGTTTGGCTATCTCCTTTCATACTGATGGCTATCTCCTTTCACACACTCATACTGAAGGAAATAGGCAACGTTTCGGGCCAAAGAAGGGTTTCGGCCTGAAACCTTGCAATCCATGGTTCATCAGCATTAATGTCAGCTGTGAAATTCTATGGAAAGGCAGGAATACATAATAGGGGACTTGACAATGGTGCATCACAAAGTCAGACCAGACCACTGGGTGGCGCCAGCAATGGCTGCCTCGCCAATGGTCTGTCTGTCCCTTCCTTCTTTGTGTTTTAATAGTATGCGTTAAATGTATTTTAGTGTTCTTTAACTTGTTTTATGTGGGGGGAGGGGGTATTGGGAGAAACTATTGCTAATCTCTTATCTCGACGGAGATGCGATTTTTTTTTTTTTTTCCGTATCGTATCTCCGTCCACACTGCGGCCTAACTTCGAGGAGTTGGCGGCTTTTGCTTGAGACCGACTTTTGAGAGCTCCACCGTGGGGACCCTATGGGACTTTAACATTGCGGAGCCCACGATCCCTTTGCCAGGGATCGATCTTGGAGCTCCAACCGTGGGTGCTTGTGGACTTAACATCACAGAGCTCGCGGTCTCTGGTCAGAGACCCATTTCTGGAACTCCAAGCCGCAGGAGCTTTGATCGCCGGCTGCGGGAGCTTCGATAGCCCCGACGGACGGTTCGACTGCCCCGACCACGGGAGAATAAAGAGGAAGATGATTGGACATTTTTGCCTTCCATCACAGTGAGGAATGTGGGGAATCCACTGTGGTGGATGTTTATGTTAACTTTTATGTAGTGGTGTGGCTTGTTGCCTTTTTTTAATTTATGGCTGTATGGTAATATGAATATCACTGTACCTTAATTGGTACATGTGACAATAAAGACTCTTGAAAACTTTGAAAGCTTTGAGGCTGTGAGATTAGTTTAGGTTGGTTTAGATATGCATTGTGGAAATAGGCACTTTGGTGCGCAGAGTTCGCAACGACCTACAATCACCCATATTAGTTCTATCCTACACTCTAGGGTCAATTCACAGAAGCTAATCAATCTACAAACACGTTTTTGGAATGTGGAAGGAAACCAGAGCACCCGGAGAAAACCCATGCGCTCACAGGCAGAACATACAAACTCCATACAAACAGCATCTGCAGTCTGGATCTGCAACAACTCTACCGCTACACCACGGTGCTTCCCTGGAGATGGAATGCAGTAGAGTTTGCTCAATTTTTTAGGGCTATAGGTTAAAACATGCATAGTGTGTTCTTGATGCCAGTTAAGATTGGAGAGAAAGTAAAACATTGGGAGAGGCAGTGATTTAAAGGGGCGAGTAAGGCACAAGATATTTGTGTGATATCTGTTTCTCACCATTTTGGGAAAATAAGGTGTGCAAAAAAATTCAATTTTTCACATTTTGAAATAAAGATATTTTTAATAGATTGCAAGTACTGTTCTATGAATGGGATTTCATGTTATTGACTAAAGTATTTTATTGAACATTCAGATGCACTCAAGCATTCCATAATTTACTCTTCTGGTGACAGTTGTGGTCAATGTCTTATTTAGTAATGGTTTTAATGACACACAGATGTAATTTTCAATTGTGCAGATACTGTATTTCCTAAACTACAACGAGTACTGTGTAAACAAAGCAAATGTTATCAATTCCCGATGTATGGACCATGGATTTGAACAACAGACGTGTGCATGTATGTGTATCCTCAGTCTAATACAATAACATGCAGATTAAATGATTATTGAAATCTGTTAATGAAAGAATTGATAGCTGAGAAACTACAACACGATAATAATTGATTCAAGTTTGGGGGTAAAATACAAATGATTCAGAAATTAAACTAATTTAAAGAAGTTACTTTCATGTCTAAAATCATGGGAGGAATAGATCGGGTAGGTGAACAGAGTCTCTTGCCCAGAGTAGATGAATCGAGCACCAGAGGACATAGGTTTAAGGTGAAGGGGAAAAGATTTAATAGGAATCTGAGGGGTAACTTTTTCACACAAAGGGTGAAGGCATTTCAGATTTCAGTTCAGTTTAGTTTATTGTCACGTGTACCGAGGTACAGAGAAAAGCTTTTGTTGCGTGCTATCCAGTCAGCGGAAAGACAATTGATCAGTCTGAAGAAGGGTTTCGGCCCGAAACGTCGCCTATTTCCTTCGCTCCATAGATGCTGCTGCACCCGCTGAGTTTCTCCAGCAATTTTACCAGCAGAAAGACAATACCTGATTACAATTGAGCCACTTACTGTGTATCAATACATGATAAAGGAATAAAGCTCTGTGCAAGGTAAAGTCCGATCAAGGATAGTCCGAGTGTCACCAAAGTGGTAGACATTAGTTCAACTGCTCTCTGGTTGTGGTAGGATGATACAGTTGAGAACCAGAGCACCAATTGAAATCCATGGAACCACAACCATGTTTTGAGTGTAATAGCCTTAAGGCCCTGTCCCACTTACGTGTCCTTGGCATGCAAATTACACGGCCTCGTCATCGCGTTGAGGCGCACGGGCATCGTGTGGCTGCACTGGGCCGGTCCCACTGAAAAGCGCGGAGGGGTATGGAGTTGTGCGCGGTATTGCGTGGTGTTCCAAAATTTTGTAACAAATGTAATCTTTGTGCGCCACCGGCCTGTCGCGTAACTGACGACCAAAGTGGGACACTGGCTCGACGCAACGCCTCACCTCCGACAGCAGCAGAAAGAGGCAAACAATCGCCGAGCTCACGCCCCACTTCTACTCCCAGAACAGGGCGAAGAAAAATCGAAGATAGACTCAAAGTGCTGGAGTAACTCAGTGGGACCAGCAGCATCTCTGGAGAGAAGGAATGGATGACGTTTCAGTCTGAAAGAAGGGTCTTGACCCAAAATGTCACCCATTGCTTCTCTCCGGAGATGCTGCCGGTCCTGCAGAGTTACTCCGGCATTTTGCGTCCATCTTCAAATGACGTCACGCGCACCAGACGGCTGTGCGGGCGCATGAAGTCGCGCGCGACCTTCGCGGGACCGTCGCGCCTCAACGCGACCACGAGGTCGCGTAATTAGCGTGCCAAGGACACATAAGTGGGAGTGGGGCTTTAAACTCATGCTACAGTGACAGGGTCAACTTTGCTACTCGCTCTCTGGAACCTTCAAGAGATAAGGAATACAATACGATATGTAATTCCAGGTGCAGAATAAGAAAATGTAGCTCTAGCATACTGAACGTTGGAATACTGAATACTGAAACTAGCATACAAAACCATCCTCTCACCAACTAGACAGCAGTCCTCAGCTACCGTCTACCTCATGGGAGACCCTTGGGCTATCTTTAATCAGAATTTACTGGATTTTATTTAGCACTAACCGTTATTCCCTTTATGCTGTATCTGTACACTGTGGACGGTTTGATTGTAATCATGTGTAGTCTTTCTGCTGACTAGATAGTACACAACAAAAGCTTTTCGCTGTACCTCAGTTAACGTGACAATAAACTAAAACAAACTAAATTTAGGAAGAGGGCATGAAACCTTTTACAGAAAGAATGATAAATACATTGAACAGGTTTTGGAATAGGGAACAAATACTGTACACCTGCAGATATTTAAGAACTATTGTTCATTTTCCGAGCGGCTCTCAAACCCAGAGTCACGTGAAGCACTTCGGGCCCCAACGGCTCCACGGCCCCGTGCAAGAAGAGCTGGCCGTTTCTACAGCAAGTCAGTCAGGCAACGGAAGTTTCGGCACCACTTGGGAACAGGAGAGTGCCAAACTTCACCCCATACGGGGTGAAGGGAAAAGCAGAGCCACCAACCCCAAAACAGTGGGTTGTGGATGGAATGTGAGATTATTCAACACAAATGAGGAGCAACAACTGATTCTTTCCTATTCACTTCTATATTATGATTTATTTTTAGGGCAAAGCCAAAGTTTCCATTATTCCAGATTCAGAATTAAGGAGGATCTTCTTTAATCAGAGGTTAGTTAATCCGTGGAACTCATTGCCACAGAAGGCAGTGGAGGCCAAGTCAGTGGGTATTTTTAAGGCAGAGATAGACAAGTTCTTGGTTAGAACAGGTGTCAAGGGTCAGGGAGGAAGGCAGGAGAATGGAATTAGGAGGCAGAGATCAGCCATGATTGAATGGCGGAGTAGACTCGACGGGCCGAATAGCCTGATTCTACTTCTATAACTTGTGAACTTGTGACTGCTGGGTTAAAGATGGACAGATGTTCACTGCTTAAGACTTTTGTGAAAATGTCAAATGTGAACATTCCCTCATGGCTATTATTAAAATAAGCACAGGTTAGAAGTGGTGAAGTAGGTGTTTGAAACAAATACCACAGATCAAATGGTGAATGAAAAGCTGTGGAAAAGGTAAATAGCTCATTCACATAATTGTAAAACTTCTATTAACTGGAAGAAAAACATTATTCAGGAAAATAAATTGGATACAGAGGATTATGTTCAGGACACAACCCTGAAAGGCAATATGGGCAAAATCAAATAATATGTTGAAACCAAAATAATGTTATTAGTAGATAAAGGGGATAGGCAGGGAATGGGATTAAATGAATTGAACTGTTCCATCTGAGCAAAATTAGCTGAATATGTTTATTGTGCCAAATGTTTATGATGAATTTTCTTTTGATAAGGTAATTAATGCCAATGGCATCCGTGATAGCGTGAGAAGCGCTTTCACTGAAAGGGTGGTGTTGCATTAAACCCAATTTGGGAATTAAAAATCAGCAAAATTCAAAAATGCTTTCTTCCCTGTGCAAACAGCATCTTCAAATCATTAAAACGAGCTCAGAAGTACAAAGTACATAAACACAAATGTTAACAGTTAAAGGATTAGGGTGAGATTTTTCAAATTAAAGCAAGAAGCAAGAGTTTGAAATGTTTACTCAAAACAAATTATGCCAGAGCGTTGAAAGTGGTGGTTTAAGGCAGTTCATCTCGAAGGGTTACAAGATTGTGCAGATTTCTGTTGCTTTTACAGAAATTTGTGGTTCTGAGCTATAACAAATGTATGGAAAGAAGGAAAAGGAAGTAAGGGATGGTAAGACATACACGGCTGTTGGTGATCACCTGAACAGAGATTTAGAATGATAACGGGTTGCTCCTGCTCTAGAGTGACTAGTGATCAATGACTCAGTCAGAGGAAGCTACAATAGAAATAATTATACACTGCATGAGCACGTACATTCTTTTCACCAATTACTTTGCCATTCCTGTTAAAGTTATAATGCAAAAGAGAGACACAAAAAGCTGTAGTAACTCAGCGGGACAGGCAGCATCTCTGGAGAGAAGGAATGGGTGATATTTCGGGTCGAGACCTTTCTTCAGACAGTTATAATGTATGTGGATCACAGAAGTATAGACAATAGACAATAGGTGCAGGAGTAGGCCATTCGGCCCTTCGGGCCAGCACTGCCATTCAATGTGATCATGGCTGATCATCCCCAATCAGGAAGGGTTTCGGCCCGAAACGTTACCTATTTCCTTCGCTTTGAAGAAGGGTTTCGGCCCGAAACGTTACCTATTTCCTTCGTTCCATAGATGCTGCTGGACTCGCTTAGTTTCTCCAGCATTTTTGTGTACCATCCCCAATCAGTACCCCGTTCCTGCCTTCTCCCCATAGCCCCTGACTCCGCTATTTTTAAGAGCCCTATCTAGCTCCCTCTTGAAAGCATCTAGAGAACCTGCCTCCACTACCCTCAGAGGCAGAAAATTCCACAGGCTCACCACTCTTTGTGAGAAAAAGTATTTCCTCGTCTCCGTTCTAAATGGCTTACTCCTTATTCTTAAACTGTGGCCCCTGGTTCTGGACTCCCCCAACATCGGGAACATGTTTCCTGCCTCTAGCGTGTCCAAGCCCTTAACACTCTTATATGTTTCAATGATCCTTCTAAACTCCAGAGTGTACAAGCCCAGCTGCTCCAATCTCTCAGCATATGACAGTCCCTCCATCCCGGGAATTAACCTTGTAAACCCACGCTGTACTCCCTCAATAGCAAGAATGTCCTTCCTCAAATTAGCGGACCAAAACTGTATACAATACTCCAGGTGTGGTCTCACTAGGGTTCTGTACAACTGCAGAAGGACCTCTTTGCTCCTATATTCAATTACTCTTGTTATAAAGGCCAACATGCTATTCACTTTCTTCACTGCCTGCTGTACCTGCATGCTTACTTTCATAGACTGATGTCCAAGGACCCCCAGATCCCGTTGTACTCCCCCTTTTCCCAACTTGACGCCATTTCGATAGTAATCTACCTTCCTGTTTTTGCTACCAAAGTGCATAACCTCATATTTATCGCGTTAAACTTCATCTGCCATGCATCTGCCCACTCCCCCAACCTGTCCAAGTCACCCTGCATTCTCATAGCATCCTCCTCACAGTTCACACTACCACCCAGCTTTATGTCATCTGCAAATTTGCTAATGTTACTTTGAATCCTTTCATCCAAATCATTGATGTATATTGTAAATAGCTGCGGTCCCAGCACCGAGCCTTGCGGTACCCCACTAGTCACTGCCTGCCATTCTGAAAGGGACCCGTTAATCCCTATTCTTTGTTTCCTGTCTGCCAACTACTTCTCTATCCATGTCAGCACTCTACCGCCAATACCATGTGCCTAATTTTGCCCACTAATCTCCTATGTGGGACCTTATCAAATGCTTTCTGAAAGTCCAGGTACACTACATCCACTGGCTCTCCCTTGTCCATTTTCCTAGTTACACCTTCAAAAAATTCAAGAAGATTAGTCAAGCATGATCTTTAAAATGATGAGAGGGATAGACAGAGTTGACGTGCATAAGCTTTTCCCATTGAGAGTAGGGAAGATTCAAACAAGAGGACATTACTTCAGAATTAAGGGACAGAAGTTTAGGGGTAACATGAGGGGGAACGTCTTTACTCAGAGAGTGGTAGCTGTGTGGAATGAGCTTCCAGTGGAAGTGGTGGAGACAGGTTTGATTTTATCATTTAAAAATAAATTGGATAGGTATATGGATGGGAAAGGAATGGAGGGTTATGTTCTGAGTGCAGGTAGATGGGACTAGGGGAAAATAAGTGTTCGGCACGGACTTGTAGGGCCGAGATGGCCTGTTTCCGTGCTGTAATTGTTATATGGTTATATGGTTATATAATTTCCCCTTCGTAAATCCATGTTTCGTAAATTGAACCGATCCTGTTACTGCTATCCAAATGTTCGGCTATCTCATCTTTTATAATTGACTCCAGCATCTTCCCCACTACCAATGTCAGGCTAACTGGTCTATAATTCCCTGTTTTCTCTCTCCCGCCTTTCTTAAAAAGTGGGATAACATTAGCTACCCTCCAATCCACAGGAGCTGATCCTGAGTCTATAGAACATTGGAACATTATCATCAATGCATCCACAATTTCTAGAGCCACTTCCTTAAGTACCCTGTGATGCAGACCATCAGGCCCTGGGGATTTATGAGCCTTCAGTCTCATCAGTCTATCCAACACCATTTCCTGCCTAATGTGGTTTTCCTTCAGTTCCTTTGTCATCCCAGATCCTCTGGCCACTACTATCAGGAAGATTGTTTGTGTCCTCCTTAGTGTTATATCTTGAAAGTATTTCCTGGAAAGATTAGGCATCAGTTACCATGATGTAATGGTAGAGTTCCACATTCCTTCTTGGAAGAAGTTTATGCATGCTTGTTGTATGCTGAAATATCACAATGCATAACTATCCTTGATCATTTGTGTAGTTCTCTGGTTATATAGTCTCAAACTCCAACCAGCTCATTCACTCCACTCCTGGCTAAATAACAGGAGGAAATGGGATTCTTGAATTTGTGCCTGTTCAGCATGAGTGTGTTTTTTCAATTACGTTTATTGTTGGCAGAATACAAAGTGCCTAAATCCCATATCTGAGTAATTCATTAATATTAATGTCTGCATTTTTATTACTGAGGCATTCTGTGATTTCATCTCATAGCAAGAAAAAAATAAGAAAGAGAAAAGTTTTCACATTTCAATTTCCTTAAACACAATGTACATATAAATGATGGTTTAATTCCTTCAATATTTAATTTTCATAACACCAAGCAGTCCAGAACGCAGACTATGAGCAATGGACAAAGAGCCCGAAGCAACATGTGGAAGAATATTTCAATACTCAGTTGTTACAATCTGAAATGTCTTTCCTGAAAGCAGTGATTTCTAAGGGACTTGGGTTAATAATTGAGAGAACAAATAGTGGGTTAGAGTGAGGATGCAGGGGAATGTGATTAAACTGATTGCCCTTGCAAAGACTTGGCACAAGCACATGGTCAAATAACTTTATTCTGAGCAGGATGTTTCTGTGATCTAATGATCAGTAATATAAAGTGAGAGGTAAGTTGTCAAATTCTCATCAGGTCCATATTATATTTGCTGATTTCCACTTTAGTTTAGTTTAGTTCAGTTTAGTTTAGTTTAAGTCTAGAGATGCTGCGCGGGAAAAGGCCCTTTGGCCCACCGAGTCCACGCTGACCAGCAATGCCCGCACCCTAGCACTATCCTACACACTAGGGACAATTTCTATTTATACCAAGCCAATTAACTTACAAATCTGTGCATCGTTGGAGTGTGGTAGGAAACCAGAGACCCTGGAGAAAACCCACGCAGGTCACGGGGAGAACATACAAACTTCGTACAGACAGCACCCATAGACAGGATTGAAGCCACGTCTCTGATGCTGTAGGGCAGTAACTCTACCGCTGCGCCCACTCGTTTTATGCTGCTGACATCTTGAGCACAAATTGGGACATTTTGTACATCTTAGCATGGAGAAGTCTAACTTAAAAACCCACAAATGTTTCAGCATAATTTCCACATTCTGTGGATCATGATATTTCTGGGCCATCAAAACTGTAAAATATTCAATGTTATTAACAGAATGATGAAAGTTTGCAATGCTTTCTTGCATAAATTAATAACCCAACCAGAAAAAAAAATGCATAGTGAAGATTTGAAAATTTTAAAAATTACAGAAGATAGAAATCTGTAATGAATTCAGCAAATAGATTCATAGAGTCATAGAGTGATACAGCGTGGAAACAGGCCCTTTGGCCCAACTTGCCCACACCGGCCAACATGTCCCATTGGCTACACTAGTCCCACCTGCCCGTGTTTGGTCCATATCTCTCCAAAGCTGTCCCATCCATGTACCTGTCTAACTGTTTCTTAAACGTTGGGATAATCCCTGCCCCCAAATACCTCCTCTGGCCGCTTGTTCCATACACCCACCACCCTTTGTGTGAAAATGTTACCCCTCAGATCCCTATTAAATATTTTCCCCTTCACCTTAAACCTATGTCATCTGGCCCTCGATTCACCTATTCTGGGCAAGAGAATCTGTGCGTCTACAAGATCTATTCCTCTCTTTATTTTATACACAATTTTATATACAAATGTTGAGAATACTCAACATCAGACAACATCAATGAAAAGAGAAAAGAGGTAACATCTCAGGTTGAAGCTCTTGATCATGGTTGCATGACATGAAGTAGCTCAGACAATATGGAATTAAGGTAATGAGCAAATAATCTTCCATGAGAAATATTAATTCTCCACTACAAAAGTAATCTATCCATCTCCTCCAGAGATGCTGCCTGACCCAATCTGCTACTCCAGCACTTTGTGCCTTTTCTTGTGAACCAAGTTCTGCTGTTCCTTGTTTCTCCATTAAATCTGTTTCTCTTCTCCAGAGGGAGGATTCATTTTAGTGTCAGAACTCTAGGTTATCTCCCATTACAGTATCAGGCAGTGTGTAACCTTCATACATCAAACTCAACTACACTGCATAGGCTGGCACAGTGGTGCAGCTGGTAGAGCTGCTGCATCACAGCACCAGAGATGCAGATCAGCTCCCGGTCTCGACTGCTGTTTGTGTGACGTTTGTACATTCTCCCTGGGACCATGTAGGTTACCCCTGGGTGCTCCAGTTCCTCCCACATCCCAAAGTCGTGTGGGTTTATCGACTCATTGGCCTCTGCAAAATTACCCCTAGTGTATAGGGTGGATGCAAAAGTGGGATAACATAGAACAGGTGTAACAGGTGATCGATCGATCGATTAACAGTGTGACCTCAGTGGGCTGAAGGCTCTATTTTGAAACAATCTTTCAATTGCAAATAGCAATTGGGGGTGGCACGGTGGTGCAGTGGTATAGTTGTTGCCTTACAGCGCTAGAGACCTGAGTTCGATCCTGACTACGGGTGCTGTCTGTGTGGAGCTTGTACGTTCTCCCCATGACCTACGTGGATTTCCTCCGAGATCTTCGGATTCCTCCCACACTTCAAAGACGTACAGGTTTGTAGGTTCACAAAAATGCGACACCTTTTTTATCCGATGTAAATCAGCTGACATCAAAACAAATTTAACTTTGTTAAATACTTCATTTGGATAACCCCACCATTACAAACAGATCTCATTCCACTCTCTGGCTATTGGGAAGACCAGACCCATTTTATTGTTGAAAAGCAATTCCATAGACACGAAAAACATTAAGCAACATTCCAAGAGTAGAGCAACTGGAATCTTCATATTGCTATTATTTTAGCTTTTTTGTGTACCTTGGAAATACCGCAGTTGAGCCAAATTAACAGGTTGGAAGAGAAGGGGTGACGTTAGCATTCCTTGGAAGGATCAACTAAGGAATCCCCAAAGATCCTATAGTGGATATAGTAGTACGCAACGGAGGGGAACGTGGGCCATTTCTTCGGCCATTTCAGTAATCCCAATCCGACTTTGGTTATCCCGATCGCAGTGTAATCAACGTTGCGGGGGAACAGTTTCTGTTAATAAATTATAATTCTGTTAATTTTCTTTTTTTAATGTTTTAAAATATATATATATTTTTAAATGTTTAAACATTTTTTTTAATGGCTCATGTGCTGTGTTTTAGTTGATGTTTGTATTAAACTTGCACTCTGTAATTCATCTAATCACATGGTTCACAACTGCGGTATTTGGTAAAATAATAGCAATATGAAGATTCCAGTTGCTCTACTCTTGGAATATTCCTTAATGTTTTTTTGTGTCTATGGAATTGCTTTTCAACAATAAAATGGGTCTGGTCTTCCCAATAGCCAGAGAGTGGAATGAGATCTGTTTGTAATAGTGGGGTTATCCAAATGAAGTATTTAACAAAATTAAATTTGTTTTGAGCAAAATTAACAAATTATGTATAACTTAAGGCTGATTTTATTCAGCGACCATACAACTGATTAGATTGGGTAGGAAAGAACACACATACACACATTAATTAATGTGATATAGATGTATATAATCATATAACACACACAGATATATTTCTTGTGAGGCAGAGAGGCAGAAAGAAAATGAGGAGAAGATTTTTACCAAAGATCTTTGATTTTTACGAGGATGTTTCCGTAACCGGCTTCCATCTCCGCACTAGTATCTTTGCTCCACTATGGGATCTTTGGTGCGGAGACGGAAACTGGTTACGGAAATGGGGCCGAAGATTTCCCATGACTCTGCCCATGACCCTACAACATATTTTTCGTCGAATGGACTATCTTGCTCGCAATAGGATCTTTGGGAATCCCTATGAACCGAGTAACACTGACTCTTCAGGTACGCACATCATTTTTGAAGATAGGCTGAAGGCTTCTAATGTCCTTGAAACTATTCCCCCACAACTCATCCATCAGAACAGAGTGGAAAAAGTACTGAAGACAAAAATAATTGCTTACGCATATACGTCAACACATGGGAAGAGTGGAAAAAAACTGCAGGTCGCCTTCCAGTACTTAGTGATTTCAAGAACATTAGAACATACCTGTAAGTCGATGCAAGAGTAGTTCTTCCAGCCCCTTGTGTCTAAGCCACATTCAATCAAGTCATGGCTGATCTACTGCAATAAACAATCTATTGGAAGGACTCAGCAGGTCAAACAGCATCTGCGGTGGGAGAAGTACTGTCGACGTTTTGGATCAAAACAGGGGATTATGTTCTATGGTTAAACCATTGCTTCAGTGCAACTCTCCCGCACTAATGCCATATTCCTTGATTCCTTCAACATCTAAAAACGTCTGTCTTGAAAATACTCAGCAACTGATATTTCAGGGGCTTTCTTTGGAGAATATTCCAAAAATGTACCCAGCTCTCGATGTAGAAATGTCTTCTCATTTTATTTCTTCACAACTTATTTGGTTGAGTCCTTATTTTGAAAAGGTCTAGTCCATCTAACCAGGGGAAAGATGTACATATACTGCCTCTATACTGTCAAGCCCCGTAAGAACTGTGTAAGTTTCAATGAGAACACCTCTCCTTCTCCTCAAGTGCCTGTCAGCTCCTGATGGCTTCTCCTCTATAATGGTGAAATAAAATGCCCACTGGGTAACATCTATTCAGTCCACAAGGGCAGCCCTAAGCATTGGGGTCAAGGAAAGAGCGTTCACGTCGCGGCCCTGTTTGCACCAATCTTTCCACCACCGCGTACAAGAAGCACAAGAGGCAACAAGACAGACAACATTGTATGCAGATGCCGACAATTGTGTTCAGCTCTGGCTGAACAACTTCTAATCTTGTGTGTTGACTCGATAAGAAGAAGACCCTAAGCTTTTAATGGTCTGCCACTTAAAATTTCCATTGTATTCCCAGTCTGATCTCTCTGTCTGTGACTGCATACATGGTTTCAATGGTACCCAACCTAAACTCAAGGAACAGAATCTCATCTTCTGGCAGGCACATTGAAGCCATCACGTCTCAATATCGAGCAGTAATTTTAGGCAAATGTCCTTTTCTGTTTGTATTAGAACTGGACAGCACAAATGCACCGTGACCTACCACAATATTATCTCAGCAATGTCTTTATATACTGTAGCTGTAGTCTGATCTAATGGGTTTATCCAGTGCTTTCATTTCAGATACAGGGAAGAACTGCGATCTGCATCTAACTAGTCCAAAATAGTAGGTAGACAAAAAATGCTGGAGAAACTCAGCGGGTGAGGAAGCATTTATGAAGCGGAGGAATAGGTAACGTTTCTGGTCGAGACCCTTCTTCAGACTGTTCCAAATTAGTTATTTCAACAATTCCAAAATAGTTATTTTTTCTATAATGTGATTGTTACATTCCGAAGAAACCTTGTGTCATAGAAAATTGTACTATAAAAACAATGTGATCAATGGGGAAAGTGTGGGTTGGGGCGAGAGAGTTTAGTCTCACAATAACAAAGTTATTTTTCCTGCGTGATTTTCACAATGAAGGTCTTTTATTAGTTATAAATTTACCTGTGTGACTGCAGGCTAAAAATACTAAAGATTGCACGCTACACTGGTTAATAGAGTATCATATGCAAAGAAACTGGCAAACTGTGTCTTTAAGAAACTGGTGTATAATTACTGCAAGGAAGTTACATGGAAACCCTAGGCCATTTTTCCCCTCGACAGCATTTTTACTGCGCATTAAATTCCAAAGTAACTTTTAACCACTTGATCCAAGATGTGTTATGTCTAATTGTCATACAAATAGTGTTTCCTAATGTTACATCCAATGAATGTAACTGAAACACATGTTATAGACCCGAAACATCACCTATACCTTTTCTCCAGAGATGCTGTCTGACCCGTTGAGTTACTCCAAAATGTTGTGTCGACAATTTAAACTAGCATCTGTAGTTCCTTCCTACATAGGACTATCTGTCAGTTCTTTAGCTTCTTTTTGTCCAGCTCTCTCCGCTTTGAAGTGATTGTTTGCTAATTAACTTTAGTCTGTAGCCTAATCCCGGGCTAAAGCCTGTTCCCTGCACCCATCTCAGGAGAACGTGGATAGCAGTAATTTCATCAATGGTCCCGACTCGAAAAGTCACCTATCCATGTTCTCCTGAGATGCTGCTTGACCCTGTGAGCTACTCCAGCACTCTGTGCTTGCTTGTGTAAAGCAGCATCTGCAGTTCCTTGTTTCTACATACAACATTAAATATTGATCTAAAAGGGTCCTGTCATGCGATGAGTCATGATAATGATATGCAATATCTTGACCATGGTGTCAGCTGACTTGGAGATCAGATCAGGTGTACGTTGTGTAAGGCATGGCAGGAGGCCATGGTCAGGGAAGATAATAAAGATGATAGAGGCAAAGGAATGTAACCTGTAAATATTGTGTCAGTATTATTATTCCACATCTTAGGCGAAGATGTGACATTGGCAACGAGGATAATTTGGATATTTTGTATTCTGAATCCATGGCTATGAGCTGGAAAAAGATAAGATAAAGGTTTCATAATGGCAGTCACTGGAGCTGATTTATTAGCACCTCGTGGAGTTCCACACTTCGATCCGACGGGTGATGCGAGTACCATCAGCGTGAAGGGGAACGCTTGGCTGGAGGAATTGGAGGCCTACGCAGACAATCGAGGGTTCTTTCTCGATGAGAGAACGCTGGGGCAGAAGGCGCAGTGGAGAGCGTTGCTTCTCCACCGCGGGGCCAGCAGTTCAAGAAATGTTTAAAACACTCCCTGACACCGGAATGAAGGAAGACTATAAGAAAGCCGTTGATGCATTGAATAGTCATTATGTGGTGGTGCCAAATGCTACATTTCAACGCCATTTATTCCACAAAACAATGCAGGAAGATGGCGAGACTGTTGATCAATTTGTGACGAGACTCAGCCAGGTGTCTGTAGGAAGCAAATATGTGGCTGCTGATGTGGAGAACCAGATATTGGATCAGGTTGTCCAGCATTGCAGGTCAGACAAGCTCAGAGGAAGGCTGCTAGAAAAAGGGGGTGAGTTAAACCTTAATGATGCTTTGTCGATTGCAGCAGCACTGGAAGCTGGTGAGGGACAAATTTCACAGCATGAAATTGAAAGATTCCAAGACTGGGAAAGTTAACTGGCTGTAGACCAAGAAGTAAGCCTGATCGTGAGATCGAGTGTTACAGGTGTGGCAACAAGGGTCACATGGGGAAAGATGCATGTTGTCCAGCAAAAGGTAGAACATGTAGGGAATGTGGAGATAAAGATCATTTTGCAAAGACATGTAAAAGTAAGGCCAGGGACAAGAAAAAGAGCTTTTTGACAATCAGCTGGGCAAGCATCCCACAGAATACAGCATTGTAACTGATAAGGGAGTTATACCTGTCGTTCGTTCTCCTCACAAAATCCCGCATGCGATGAAGAACCGCGTCAAAGCTGAACTAGACAGAATGGAAACACTGGGTGTAATATCCCCGTTAACAACCCATCCTCCTGGGTCTCCACCATGGTTGCAGCAGTCAAGAAGAACAAAGACGAAATAAGGATCTGCATCAACCCTAAGGATATAAATACTGCCATCAAACGACCACACCACCCTATGCGGACGGTGGAGGAAGTCACAGCCAACCTGGGTACAGCCACAGTCTTTTCTGTCCTAGATGCAAATAACTAATTTTGGCAAATGCCATTAGACCATGCATCCTCCATGTTAACCACATTTGCGATGCCCTTCGGACGCTACGGATTTTTACGAATGCCATTTGGCATCAATTCAGCCAGTGAAGTTTTCTAGCGTACTATGGAACAACTCTTTGATAGCTACCCATGTTACATAATTGTAGACAACATCCTGGTCAATGTCTACAATTATGTAACATGGGTAGCTACCACAAGCTGTCTGCCCATTCTACCCTGTCCGTGACAAACTGGTCATTCAGGACTGCGTGATAATGAAAGGACACAAGGTGGACATCCCAAAGTCTCTTCACAGCAAGTACTTTGACATTGTCCATGGGGGCCATCCCGCTGCAGAAATAACCCTAAAACAAGCGAAAGGAATGCTGTTCTGGCCAGACATGGCTAATTACATTCTAGAGAAGGTTGCTGCCTGCCCGATCTGCAATAGCCTGACCCCGCACCAACAGAAACAACCACTCCTCTTGCACCCCACGCCGGACTTACCCTGGTCCACATTAGCAGCCGACATCTTTGAGTGGCACGGCCAACAAAACCTGGTTTTAATTGATTCCTACTCAGGATGGGATGGAATCGACCTGCTCAGTAGCCCGATCTCAGCCATGGTCATTCAGAAACTAACTTGTCACTTCTCTGTCCGTGGAGCCCCCCTAAAGCTGCTCTCAGACAATGGACTTCAGTTCTCCAGTCAGCTCTTCAGGGATTTTGCAAATAACTGGGACTTTCACACATTACCAGTTGCCCCGAGTACCCGTAGTCCAACGGCCTGGCTGAGCGTGCGGTAAAAAGTGCAAAGGAACTAATGGAATGCTCACACAGGCTCTGATGTTTATCTCGACTTACTCAACCTCTGGAACATCATCCGCGATCCTCTCCTGGGATCTGCAGCCGAACGGCTCGTGTCATGGCGAACCCCTCCACTCTGCCTATGGCCAAGTAACTACCAGAACCACAAGTTTGTGCACCGTCAGTGATCCAATCCCAGCTCCAACGCTGCTGCGACATACAAAGAAAATACTACGATAAAACCAGCTCCGCTTCAACCGCTCAACAAGGGACAGGTTGCCCGTTTGCGGTCACTCCGAGGTTACGACCGCCTCGGAGTCATTCTGGGGTCCATCGCAGAACCCACGCTCGTACTTGGTCAGTATTGACAATGGCATCTATCGGCGAGTGCGCCAACACCTTTTGGTTAATGAACCAGAACCTCCACGTCCTTACCCGGACCAGCCCGCCGGTCTTCCCTCATGCTCTGCGAATGTTGCTCCAGCGATTCCTCTGCCGGTGCCGGTGACAACCCTGCCTTCCCCGGTGCCCCAATCTCCACCGGTGTCTTCTCCACGTTCACCCAATAAGAGACTTGCTTCCTCTGCGAAGGATGAGGTGTCTGCTGGAGGTTATTATCGTACATGTGCAGGTCGTGTCTGCAAGCCAAACCCACTAATTGGAAAATTTACCGGCTACACTTGAACTGTGTATGACCTGTTTAGTTCTTTAGCCAAGGCTAAAGTGAAAGCTGTTGCAGATGCATGTGAACCTCAGAATGCAACCGAAACGAGGAGCTTTCTAGGACTGGTCAATTATTGTGCAAAATATATTCCAAATTTTGCTTCACTGGCAAATCCGCTGAGAAAGTTGACCAGGAAAGACGTACCGTTCCAGTTTGGGAGTGAACAGAGACAGGCATTCAATTCACTGAAACAGAGTCTAATGAGTGCAGAAACCCTTGGATATTATGATCCAGCTGCACCAACAAAAGTCATAGCAGATGCTAGTCTGGTCGGCTTAGGAGCAGTGCTGGTACAGACACATGCAGATGGTCCCAGAATCATAGCATATGCCAGTCGATCATTAACCAGCGTGGAGAGAAGGTATTCTCAAACAGAGAAAGAAGCACTGTGACTTGTGTGGGCCTGTGAAAGGTTCCATGCATACTTGTACAGCATTGAATTCAAACTTGTTACAGTTCACAAGGTACGGCAAAATGGTATGCCGACATGAAACGAGGAGCCAGGCACTCTGAAATCATTCCTGGTGATGATGTGCTTGTGAGGCGAGATGATGCTGGTAAGATAGACACTCCTTACCATTGCCAGCCATACAATGTTGTATTGAAGAGCAGCAGCATGGTGACAGACAAGTCTCCAGAAGGTGTTATCGACAAGAGAAATGTATAGAGCATCGGAAAGCACATGTCCAGAGGCACTCAAAATGAGGTAGCCCAAAATCCACCAAGAGCTACTGATTCAGAGGGGCCAGACGACATCCCTGAGGTTCCTGAAGCAACCAGCATTTCTGAGGTGGTGATCAGAGTTCCAGAGGCGGCACTCTGTAACGCAGGTGGTGACCAGAGAAGGCGTCTGGGTGACCACACCTTGGCAGATTCAGCCGGCTTTGATGCTCCTGCACCGGCTGGTAGACCAAAATGTGAAAGGCGATACGACGCTTTTGTTTAGATAAAAATGCTGGAGAAACTCAGCGGGTGAGGCAGCATCTATGGAATGGCATCTCAGGTCGAGACCCTTCTTCAGACTTTATCTATCTTCGATTTTTACAGCATCTGCAGTTCCTTCTTCAACACAACAATTTTGTGTTATAAGTTATAGTTTTGCTTAGAAAGAACACATGCTAATTGAAAGTTTAATTCTGGTAAAGGAGGGATGTCATGACGATGTCATGATAATGATATGCAAATGGCTTGACCTTTGTATCAGCTGACTTGGAGGTCAGATCGGGTGTACGCTGTGTAAGCCAAGGCAGGAAGCCATGGCTGGGGGAGATAATAAACACGGAGCCAAAGGAATGTAACCTGTAAATATTATATCAGTATTATTATTCAACACTGTAGGCGAAGATGTGACAAGGCCCACATACATAATATAAATAATGATTAAGAAAATCATTAATTTTCTGATCCAGGGAAGTGAGAAAATATTTCTAACGGCATCTGCTGCTGCAGAGTTGATAGATGAGCTGGAGAACAACATGGGATTCTACATTCAGCTCTGGATCATGTTGGCAATAAGAACACCTATGACAAGATGCTATTCATTGACTGCAGCGCAACCTTCAACACAATAATATCAAATGAGCTCACCACTAGAGTTCAGGAGTTCTGTTTAGCTTAGTTTATTGTCACGTGTACCGGAGTACAGTGAAAAGCTTTTGTTGCAGTCAGCAGAATGACTAAACATGATTACAATTGCATATAGACATTGAATGGCGGTGCTGGCTCTAAGGGCCAAATGTCCTGCTCCGGAACCTATTGTCTATTGTTGATTGTTGTCCAGTCAGTCATTTCCATCCAACCTTTCTTCACGATGAGCTCATTCAGGAAAGCTGGAAGTAACGTGGAAGATGCCAGCCCTCGTGGGCATTCCTTTTCCTCTCTGCCTCCTTCTGGGAGAAGATACAGCAGCTTGAAAGCCTGGACATCCAGAATGAAGAAAAGCACACTCCTGAATCAGTCGCATTTCAAGAGAAATCTCTGTTTCAAATGGTCATTGGATGATCCACTCTTGGAGCTGTGGTTTTCAGTTCATTCAACAGTAACCACAGTACTGAGTTAATGAAACGCACCTCAGGACTTTGCTTCACTAAAACATCTTTTGCAAGGCCAGCTCTTTGTGCCCATATTTTGGCCTCTGCTCTACAAGACTTTTCAACTGGACAGAGATCACACATCAGGTGCGGTAGTTGGAACATGTTATCCCTTGAACCCCCCCGGAGACTTGGCTACAGTTGACATCCACAGTCCTGAGCGGGACTATGCTGGACACAGCATGGAGGAGGCCATCACAGGCTAGTGTCTTCCTGGGCAGATTGGAATTGGATTAAGGAATGAACGGCCCACACTGTGTGTGCGTGTGTGCATGTGTGCGTGTGTGCATGTGTGTGTGTGCATGTGTATGCGTGTGTGTGTGTGTATGTGTGTGTGTGTGTGTGCATGTATATGTGTATGTGTGTGCATATGTGTATGTGTATATGTATATGTGTGTGTATGTGTATCTGTGTGCGTGAATGTGTGTATTTGTATGTGTGTGTCTGTGTAGGTGTGTGTGCATTTGTGTATGTATGTGTATGTGTGTGTGCATGTGTGTGTGCATGCAGGTGCATGTGTATGTGTATGTGTGTATATGTATGTGTGTGTATATGTGTGCATTTTTGTGTGTGTATGTGCTTGTATGTGTGCATGTGTATGTGTGCATGCGTGTGCATGTGTGTGTGTATATGTGTGTGTGTGTGTGTGTGTGTGTGTGTGTGTGTGTGTGTGTGTGTGTGTGTGTGTGTGTGCATGTGTGTATGTTTGTGTGTGTGTGTGTGTGTGGTGTGTATAAGTGTGTGTGTGTACATGTGTGTGTGTGTGTGTGTGTGTGTCTGTGTGTGTGTGCGTATGTGTATGTTGTGTGCATGTGTGTGTGAGAGTACATGTGCGTGTGTATGCATGTGTACAGGTGTGTGTGCATGTGTGTGTGTGTGTGTGTATGTGTGTGTATGTGTGTGTGTATGTGTGTGTGTGTGTGTGTGTGTGTGTGTGTGTGTATATGTGCATGTGTGTGTGTGTATGTGTGTGTGTGTGTGTGTGTGTGTGTGGGCATATGTGTGTGTATGTGTGTGTGTGTGCATGTGTGTATGTGAGTGTGTGGGGTGTGTGTGTGCATGTGTGGGTGTGGGTGGGTTGTGTGTATGTGTGTGTGTGTGTGTGTGTGTGTGTGTGTGTGTGTGTGTGTGTGTGTGTGTGTGTGTGTGTGTGTGTGTGTGTGTGTGTGTGTGTGTGTGTGTGTGTGTGCTGGATAGCAAGCGGACAGGTCAATGCATAGGATAAATTGGCCAATGGAATAAGCAATGTAGACACAAAAAGCTGGAGTAACTCAGCGGGTCAGACAGCATCTCTGGAATAAAGGAATAGGTGGCGTTGTGGGTCGAGTCCCACACATAAGCATTTTTTTTGCTTTGCAGGTGCCTCTGTCCAGTTCTGACAGTGCTGTTTGGTCTGGTAATGAGCTATGGTAATAGGTTTGAGGAAGGATCCTAATTCCACTCATAGTGATGAATCTCAGACAAAATGCCGGCTGCTGGTCTATCGTTGATCTCAGTGCTTGACCTGCGATCAGTGGTTGATGAGCATGAGGGGGAGGGGAAGACAATGGGGACCCAGTGTGGGGGGGGGGGGGGGGGGCACTCTAGTTTAGAATCCTCTGCCCAGGCGATAAACCAGTGTGTGTTTGTTTGTTTGTTCGCTCGTTCCGGTGAAGGCGCTGGGCAGCCTGACAACAGTCGCTTGCCTTTTTCTTTTTGTTTCACTTTTAATTTGATGTTTTCGTATCCCTTGTGTGTTGTGACTGTCGGGAAACCAATTTCCCTCCAGGTTTCTATCGTAAAATTTCGTATCGACATTGGGAGGGGGAAACATCCAGTTTTTGCTACTCAGTTAAAAATTGCAAAGTGTGCAAAAGAGACCAAGGTCTTGAATAAAATTCCCCTTCCCAAAGCCAGAGTCATAGAGTGATGGGGCCATACAGCGTGGGAACTTGCCCACATCGGCCAACGTTACACTAGTCCCACTTGCCTGCATTTGGCCCAAATCCCTCCAAAACGTCCGATCCATGTACCTGTCCAACTGTTTCTGAAATGTTTCTTAAATGTTGGGATAGTCCCTGCCTCAACTACCTCCTGTGGCAGTCGATGCACAAATAACGGATAAAAACACCAAGTGCTCCAGGATCTCAACGGGTCAGGCAACATATGAGATGGGACTAGACAGGCGACGTTTCGGGTTGGGACCCTTCTGTTCTTTAACTCTGAGGAAAAAGTATACACGGCCATAGAGCTAAAAGGGAACAACAACACACTGGATGGAGTAAACATGGCAAAGGGGGGCAGGGTATAGATATTATCTTTACAATGGAAAAATCTCCAGACTCAGTTACAATGTCTCCCAGTTAGAAATGGTCATTTCCACTCCATCGTCTTCAACGTGAAAAGTATGATATGTTGCAAGAAAATCACTCTGCGCTCAGGGCTAATGTTCTTGGCCAATAATTGCTAGCTTTGCCACAAGTACCAAATGCAATTTTCTGTCCTTTAGAATGGTCCCCTTTACAATTATGCTGCCGGAATACCTGCACCTTAAATTACAACGGGCCCAAGTGGGCCAATGGGCTTCACTTAAACTCTACCATTTTCTTACGGAGTTGGATTATTTGAAGCTGTTCTTTCTTCCAATCTCTCTTCCAATTCCAGCATGTTTTGTACATGTTGTGCTCACTTACACCACACAAAAAAATAACATTTCAAAAGTAAGATCAGGTTTTCAAAATTCAAAAAAAAGTCTTGCCTAAAAGGTGGCGTAGCGGTAGAGTTGATGCCCTACAGCACTTGCAGCGCCAGGGACGTGGGTTCGATCCTGACTACGGGTGCTGTCTGCATGGGGTTTGTACGTACTCCCAGTGACTGCGTGGGTTTTCTCCAAAATCTTTGATTTCCTCCCACACTCCAAAGACGTACAGGTTTGTCGGATAATTAGCTACTTGGTATAAGTGCAAATTGTGCCTATTGTGTGTAGGATAATGTTAGTGTGCAGGGATCGCTGGTCGGTGCGGACCCAGTGGGTCAAAGGGTCTGTTTCCGTGCTATATCTCTAAACTAAACTAATAAAAAATGTAGAAAACAAAATACATTGCAATGTAATTTTTCAATTAAATGTTGCTCTTAATTTTTAAAACCCATCCTTAATTTATCAGGAATTTTTAAAGCAAATAAAATCAGATTTGGTCCATCTGCTGTCTGCTAATTGTTCTATAACGAGAGTAATCAATCTTGCATTAGAATGCTTTGTTCAGTTAGGTGTACAAAGGACAAACAGAGTGTGAACACATGCACACCATTAGCACATTTTGGAAGTACCGATTGCCAGCAAAGGCCTTGAGGTGCTGCTCAGAATTGCTGGCATTTTCGAACAAAACCCCAGCTATAATTTTCGATGCGTGTGAACAACAAGAATCCAACAAAGATGTTTGTAGCCCAGCTTCTTGGCACGGCCAAGTCTGGTGGTGAACTATGGAAAATGGTTTAACGCATGATGCTATTCTACACATTCAACAAACTCTCAAGCAGGAAAATGGCTGAGGATTTTGTGTTTGGCTTCAGTTCCTGTTAAAGATCAGAGGCAAACATCAGTATTAAGTTGAAAATTGCACTGCTTATCAAAGCAAGGTCTTGAGGCCCTTCCTCAACTGATTACCCAATTGTATACATGAACCTGAATGCCCAGGAATGCACAGGAATTAAAGCGATCATAAAAGGTGGTGGACACTGCCAGGTGGATACTGACCTTCCCACCATCAAAGAGGTGATGTCAAAGACCCAAAACACCCTGACCACACTCTCATTTCAATCCTACCATCGGAAATAAGGTATGGGAGTCTGAAAACTGTGAGCTCCTGGTTTAAGAATAGCTTCTTCTCGACAACCATCAGGCACTATGCAACAGAACTCTAATTAAATTATAAACAGCAAACTATCTATGATTTTTGGGCTTTTAGAGTCATAGAGTGATATATTGTGGAAACAACCCCTTCGGCCCAACTCACCCACACCGGCCAACAATGTCCCAGCCACACTAGTCCCACTTGCCTGTGCTTGGTCCATATCCCTCCAAATCTGTCCTATCCATGTACCTGTCTAACTGTTTCTTAAACGTTGGGATAGTCCCAGCCTCAACTACCTCCTCTGGCAGCTTGTTCCATACACCCACCACCCTTTGTGTGAAAAAGTTACCCCTTGGATTCCGATTCAATCTTTTCCCCTTCACCTTGAACCTATGTCCTCTGATCCTCGATTCACCTACTCTGGCCAAAAGACACTGCACGTCTACTTGATCTATTCCCTTCATGATTTTGTACAGCTCTATAAGATCATCCCTCATCCTCCAGAGCTCCATGGAATAGAGACCCAGCCTACTCAACCTCCCCCTAAAGCTCACACCCTCTAGTCCTGGCAAAATCCTCGTAAATCTTTTCTGAACCCTTTCAAGCTTGACAATAGCTTTCCTATAACACGGTGTCCAGAACTGAACATAATATTCTAAATGCGGTCTCACCAACTTCTTATACAACTGCAACTGCAAATGCCAAAAGCCTTTTTTACCACCTTATCTACCTGCGACTCGACCTTCACTGAACCATGCACTTGTACTCCTAGATCCCTCTGCTCTACTCAGAGGCCTTCCATTTACTGTGTAGGTCCTGCCCTGGTTTGACGTTCCAAAATGCAACACCTCACACTTCTCTGTCAACCTCTATCGATCATTCCTCCGCCCACCTGGCCAATCGATCCAGATCCAGCTGCAATCTTTCACAACCATCTTCACTATCTGCAAAACCACTCACTTTTGTATCATCAGCAAACTTGCTAATCTTGCCCTGTATGTTCTCATCCAAATCATTGATGTAAATGACAAACAGTAACGGGCCCAGCACCAAACCCTGAGGCACACCACTAGTCACAGGCCTCCATTCTGAGAAGCAACCTTCCACCATCACCGTCTGCTTCCTTCCATGGAGCCAATTTGCTATCCATTCAGCTATCTCTCCTTGGATCCCATGTGATCTAACCTTCCAGAACAGCCTACCATGTGGAACCTTGTCGAATGCCTTACAGATGTCCAAGTACACAACATCTACAGCTCTGCCCTCATCAAACTTTTTGGTCACGTCTTCAAAAAAATCAATCAGATTTGTGAGATACGACCTCCCACATACAAAACCATGTGTGGTATACTCTGGAAGTCAGAAGCATTAAAGAGGATCTTATTGACACATGTAAGATTATTAAGGGATTGGACATGCTAGAGGAAGGAAACTTGTTCCCGATGTTGAGGAAGTCCAGAACCAGGGGCCACAGTTTAAGAATAAGGTGTAGGCCATTTAGAACAGAAATGCGGAAAAACGTTTTCACCCAGAGAGTTGTGAATCTGTGGAATTCACTGCCTCAGAAGGCATTGGAGGCCAATTCTCTGGATGCTTTCAAGAAAGAGTCAGATAGAACTCTTAAAGATAGCGTAGTCAAGGGATTCCTGGTGAGAAGGCAGGAACGGGGTACTGATTGTGGATGATCAGCCATGATCACATTAAATGGCGGTGCTGGCTCGAAGGGCTGAATGGCCTACTCCTGCACCTATTGTCTATTGTGTATCCCAAATCAGCCCTTGCCCATCCAAATGCCTGTATAACCTATCCCTCAGAATACTCTCTAGTAACTTACCAACTACAGATGTTAAGCTCACCGGCCTATAGTTCCCAGCATTTTCCCTGCAGCCCTTCTTGAAAAGAGGCACAACATTTGGCACCCTCCAGTCTTCCGGCACCTCTCCTGTATTTGAGGACGAATCGTAAATTTCAACCAGAGCTCCGCAATATCTTCGGATATATCTGATCAGGCCCCGGAGATTTGTCCACCTTCATACACGACAGTACCTTCAGTACTTCTTCAACGGTAACACTGACTGCTCTCAAGACACTTCCAGTGATTGCTCCAATTTCCTCCGTCCTACTGTCTTTCTCCTTGGTAAATACAGAGGAGAAATACTCATTGAGGACATTACCCGTCTCCTGTGGCTCCACACAGAGGTGACCGCTTTGATTCCTGAGAGGTCCCACTCTCACTCCAGATTCCCTTTTTCCCCTTATGTATTTATAAAATCTTTTGGGATTGTCCCTAATGCTATCCGCCAGAGCTATGTCCTGGCCCCTTTTTGCCCTTCTGATCTCCTTTTTTAGTTTATCCTTAGCTCCCGAAACTCCTCCAGGGATGCACAATCCCAGCTGCCTTTACCTGACCCATGCATCCTTCTTGTTTTTCACCAAAGCCTCAATTTCCCTCATCAGCCAAACTTCCTTACGTTTGCCTGTTTTCCCCTTCACTCTAACGCGGACGTACACATTCAGCACACATTCATTAGCACACTTTTAAAAACATCCGATTTAGCCGATGTTCCTTTCCCCTCAAATAACCTGCTCCAGTCAACATGAGCGAGACCTTCTCTCACACCCTGAAGTTGGCCTCACCCCAGTTGAGCATTTTAACATGTGGACCCTCTCCATCCCTGTCCATAACTATTTTAAACCTAATTGAACTGTGGTCACTGGTCCAAAAAGGCTCCTCCACACACACTTCATTAATTTTTCCTTCACAATTTCCAAATACAAGATCCAGCGTTGCCCTCCCACGTGTGGGGGCTTCTTCATGCTGCTTAAGCAAACTCTCCTGAACATTTTTGAGGAATTGCACCCCCATCTAAACCCTTGCACTAATATTGGGATTATTAATTTATTGGGGTTTTTTTTGTTTATTAAATGTTATCTATGAGTATTGTGTTTATGGGCCATAGATACAAAAAGCAGGAGTAACTCAGCGGGACAGGCAGCATCTCTGAAGAGAAGGAATGGGTGATGGTTCAAGTCGAGACCCTTCAGACTGGTTAGGGATAAGGGAGATAAAATATATAGATGATGATGTGTAGAAATAAAGAACAATGAATGAAAGATATGCAAAAAAGGTAACAATGATAAAGGAAACAGGCCATTGTTATCAAGAAGGAACTGCAGATGCTGGAAGATCGAAGGTACACAAAATTGCTGGAGAAACTCAGCGGGTGCAGCAGCATCTATGGAGTGAAGAAAATAGGCGACGTTTCGGGCCGAAACCCTTCTTCAGACGGCCATTGTTAGTTGTTTGTAGGGCGAAAATGAGAAGCTGGTGCAACTTGGAATGGAGAGGGAGGGATGGAGAGAGAGGGAATGCCGGTGCTACCTGAAGGGAGAGACATCAATATTCATACCATAAGCTGACCAAGCGAAATATGAGATGCTGTTCCTCCAATTTGCATTTAGCCTCACTCTGACAATGGAGGAGGCCTAGGACAGAAAGGTCTGTGTTGGAATGGGATGGAGAATTAAAGTGTCCAGCAACCGGGAGATCAGGTTGGTTCAAGTGGACTTCTTCTTTTTGCGAATGAAACATAAATAAACCAAAGGAATAGTTAGATCTCATGCTGGGGGTTGAGCAGCCACGTTGTGGTCTCTGTGTCAATGTCTGCCAAACCCTGAGATCCATTTGATGGATGGTAGAGCGGGCACTCAGAGATGACATGGTTGGCTGTCTGTTGTTCTGCTCCGCAATCACAGGCTGGGCTCTGGCGGAGGGAGCCCCCATCTCCACACGCTGGCATTGAAACGCCCAACTCCAATACCAAGTCTATTGAGCCTCGCCCGTGCTCCTCTAGGGAGGTCAGACCCTGGACAGCTTTGACCTGGTGAAGAGATGTAGCTGTGTAATGGAGATGAGGTTGCCTTTCACTCCTGTGACCACTTGGTGGCTATCCAGTGTGTTTTTGTTTCAGTTGTCTGGATGGATGCTAGGAGTTGGTTTCCATGTTGAGCAAAGGGGTGACGGGACTTCAGTCGGGGTGGCCTCTGCTCTCTGCTGATAGCCTGATGGAGGAGGTGATCTGGGTCCATGGCACGACGAGATAGTGCCAGAGTTGCTGCTTGCCTTCGGATCCCTGCAAGTATAGGAAGCTGCTCGACTGGAGTCGGTTGAAGGCACCCAGTGATAGTTCAGCTGTTCAGGCTTGTGTCTACCAGGCTAGTATGTCTACTACTACTCCATACGGGTGCGCAGTACTCAGCTGGAGCAAACACAAGAGCTAAGGCAGTGGTGCAGAGAGTAAATGGATTCGCTTCCCAACTTGTTCCTGCCAGGCGTTGGATGAGGCATGACCTTGTCGTGGAGACCAGCCAGGTGCTGATGAAATGTACGGGACCTGTCCAGCTTTACACCGAGGTTAGTGGGTGTTTGTTGGAAGTCCAAGCGCCTGTTGTTAACAAAGACACCCAGCTCTCGCTTAGCTTCCTTCTAGTTTAGATGAAATGCTGTTGACACTGTTTTGCCTTCGCTCAGTTTTAGACGCCACTGTCGTAGGTATACTGCCAAAGTCCCCATGTCTTAACTCAAGGAGCTTTCGATTGACTTCCACTCTTTGTGTCTCAACAGGAAGGCTAGATGGTCAGCAGACCCATATTTTCCAGCGATGGTCTGTGGGAGATCATGGATGTACACGTTGACCAGCTGCGGAGCCAAGACGTATCCCTGTGGGACGCCATTCTTCAGTCTATGTAGCCTACTCTGCTGTCCATCACTGGTCTTAAGCACAAAGCTGCGGTTTGATATCAGCTCCATGATGTAGCGTACCATGCACCTGTGGGCTGAGCAAAGGTGTTCGGCGAAACGATCGCCCAGTCTGCGTTTGGTCTCACTGATGTATGAGTCCACATCTTGAACAACGGATACAGTAGATGAGGTTGGAGGAGGTTCAAGTGAACCTCTGTCTAACCTGAATGCAATGTCGGGGTCCTTGGACAGAGTCGAGGGAGGAGGTGCAGCGACAGGTGTTGCATCTTCTGCGGTTGCAGGGAAGGTACCTGGGGAGGGGGTGGTTTGGGTGGTAAGCGATGAGTTAACCAGGGAGTTGCAGAGGGAATGTGCTGCGGAACGTGGAAAGGGGTGTAGATGGGAAAATGTGGCTAGTGGTGGGATCCTGTTGGAGGTGGCAGACATTTCGGAGGATTATGAGTTGTATGCGACAGCTGGTGGGGTGGAAGGTGAAGACTAGGGGACTCTGTCTCTGTTGTGAATAGGGGGAGGGGGAGTTAGGGCAGAGGAGACTCGAGTGAGGGCCTCATCTATTATGGGAGAGGGGAACTCCCGTTCCCTATAGAATGAGGACATCTCGGATGGGCCTGTTACACTGCGGCAAGTAAGAGTTGAATTGTTCTGTTGTTGGTACATATGACAATTAAACACTCTTGACTCTTGAAAAACAGGCATTTGGTGAGGTCCAATATTTCTGGCCAGAACCACATTCCAGCATGCAATAGATGATATGTTAAACATATAAAAATCCACCAAATACATTCATTTGAATACACTCATTCTCAGGCTGTTAGAAGAAGAGGGAGAAAAGTTATGTGAAGGATGGAATAAAGACCGCAACCATTGTGGATAGGAGACAACATATTCTCCTAGATAATTCTCACTACCATGATGCAAGGATGGATTCTCAGTCCTTTACTGTACTCCCTCTACACTCACAGCTGTGAGGGGCAAATTCTGCTCTAACTCCATTAACAAGTTTGCAAATGACATTACCGTAGTGGGCCAGATCTTGAACAATGGAGTACAGGAAGGAAATAGAGAGCTTTTTTCAGTAACGTGGTGTCAAGATGATAAACTCTCCCTCAATGTTGGCATGATGAAGGAGCTAGTTATTGACTTCAGGAAACAAGGTCGTGTAGATGCCCCAATCAGCATCATGGTGCAGGAGTGAGGAGATTAATGAGAGCTTCAAGTTCCTAGGCATAAATATCAACAACAATTTGTCCTGGACCAACCACATTGAAGCTACAGCCAAGAATGCCCACTGTGTAGGAAGGAACTGCGATGCTGGTTTACACCAAAGGCCGACACAAAAAACTGGAGTAACTCAGCGGGTCAGACAGCATCTCTGGAGAGAAGGAATGGGTGACGTTTCGGGACGACCCTTCTTCAGGCAAAGGTTAGGTGGCTCCAGCCACAGTTCTTCAATTCTCCTCGGCAACAGGGGTGGCAACTGAGGCTTGGAGGGGAGAAAAAGTTGTACTATTGTTTACAAGGGTGGTAAGACCTAAACCATGCAATTAAAGATTGGTTAGTTAGGGCTGTACAAATAATTGGAGGTTATACTTGGGGTCAGTGTAAATTTTCATTCAGACAAATTCAGTTGGTTTAGTTTAGAGATATAGTGTGGGAACAGGCCCTTCGGCCCACCAAGTCCATGGGAACACAATCTCCCATACACTAGTTCTATTCTACACACTAGAATAATTTTTTAGAAACCAACAAACCTGCACATCCAGCTTTTTGTGTCTATTTTCGATTTAAACCAGCATCTGCAGTTACCTCCTACACAGCAATGTAGAAGGACTGGTAAACTGAAGTTGTTGCCTTCGGAACAGAAGACCTAAATAACATGCGCAAACATTATGTGAGGATTAGATGGTTTAAATTGGAATAACATATACTCTTCTGCAGAAGAGTATACGACCAAGGCGCACAGGTTTAAGATATAGACACAAGGAGCTTCAGATGTTGGTTACCCCAAAAAAGCACAAAGTGCTGGAGTAACTCAGCAGGTCAGGCTGCAACTTTGGAGAAGATGGATAGTTGATGTTTTGGGTCAGGATCCTTCTTCAGACTGATTGCTGAAGAGAGGTGGGGGCAGGACAAAGTATCGTAAGTGATAGGTGGATACGTATGAGTGGGTTTTTTATTGACAGGTGGTTGGAATGCAATGGTTAGAGCAGGGGTGGGCAACCTTGTTCTGCGTAGGGGCCAGTGCACATGTCTGTGAGTGGATGGCGGGCCACATCTATCACATGTACACATGGATCCCGCCCCCATCCCGCCCTGGATGGCAGGCATCACAGAAGGTAGACAAAAATGCTGGAGAAACTCAGCGGGTGAGGCAGCCTCATGCAATCCTTGCATGTCTCCCCGTTGCATGTCTCCTCTACGGCAGCAGGCGCGGGCACACCGCGACGCCCTGTGTCTCCCTTTCAAGGGAGATGCTAAAAATGCATTTTGTTGTCTCTGTACTGTACACTGACAATGACAATAAATTGAATCATTTCATTTCATCATTTCATTTCATTTGACTTACTCCAGCATTTTTGTCTACCTTCGATTTTTCCAGCATCTGCAGCTCTTTCTTAAACGTGTTCACAGAAGGTGCACGGCCGTGCCGGCGGCTTTACGCAGGATGCGGTACAGCCAGAGCTCGGCCGTGCTCGGCGCTCGGCGTGCCGGATGATTACGGGGAAAAAATCCGCCGTTGGGCCGGATGAATTCGGGTTACGGGCCACATTCGGCCGGGGGGGCGTAGGTTGCCGACCCCTGGGTTAGAGGATTGGGGAAGAGACAAAGCAACAATAATCACCTACAAGGTTGGTGCGGTCTGGAGATCACTGCCTGAATGATGGATGAGGCAGAAAGTTTCTTCATGTTCACAGCGGACTTGGACCTACTGTGGCCAGTCAGGATAAAAACCCGGTACTGTAAGGTTGGATAGCCCAGTCAACCAGTACTGACACACTCAGTCATAATGAACCAATGACTACCCTCATCTTATATTTAAAAACAGTCAAGAAAATAAGGTTTTACTTCCAGGAAACTACTAATTGACAAGAACAAGTTCTCAACAAGTCAAGAACAAGTTGAGACCTGTCATTTCAATGGAGATTGGAAATTAAACTGGAATTAAATCTCAATGCAAAACCTTCTCCGTATTCCCCTCACACACATTAGTATTTATTGATGACAAGAAAATTGCCCAAGCGGGTGACAGTGAGATTGCGGAAATATAAAGATGTTCTGATTATTCGAGCAGAAAAATAGTAGCTGAAATTTAATCCGGGCATGTGTGAAATGGAACCTTGCCAAATGAGAGCTCAGATCGGATGGAGGCCATCACAATTGTAGCCTGGATTTATTGTGTCCCAGGTAGACACAAAGAACTGCAGATGTTGGTTTACAAAGAAAAAGCACAAACTGCTGGAGTAATTCAGCAGGTCAGACAGGATCTCTGGAGAACATGGAAAGGTGACATTTCAGGTCGAGGCCCTTCTTCTGACTCTGAAGAACGATCCTGACCCTGAACATCACCCATCCATGCTCTCCAGAGTTTCTGCCCAACCCGCTGAGTTACTCCAGCACTTTGTGCCTTTTATTGCGTCCCAAACTGGTGTCCATCAAAGCCGCACGATAGAAAGATAGACCGCAAAGTTCATCCACGAATTACAGTTTCACTGTCAGCTAATTATAATAATTGGTCTATAGTGAGTTTTAGTCCTCCCCTTTCTCCCCGCTCTCTTTCCATTCAGAAGTTAAATGCCTGTACTTAAATGTGATAAGTAAAAGTGTTTAAGCAAAGCATTAGTAAATGCAATTCCCTCTGTCAGTTAGATTGTGAATGAACCGTGAAGAATGATAAAGGAAAACGAGCAAAAAATATATTCATGTCATTTCCATGTTTCATTGAATTGTGCAGAATGAACTTATTTCCACATGAAACGTATTGTTTCCAGTCTTATTTCACAGCAGTGAGGTTAAACAATGTTGAAGTTCACACCTTGCGTTCATTGCTGCACATTGTATTGAACACCAGCATCCCAATTCTTTTGATTGGATGAATTGATTGAAAGATACAGCATGGGAACAGGCCCTTCAGCCCTTCGAGTCCTTGCCGACCAGCAGTCAGCCATTCCCACTTTCTTATTCACTCCCTGCTGACAATGGTCAATTTAGAGAGGCCAATGAACCTACACGTTCTTGGGATGTGAGGGGAACCTGGTGTACCCAGAGGAAACCCACCAGGTCACAGGGAGAATGTGCAAACTCCACACAGACAGCACCCGAGATCCGGATTGAACCCAGATCTCTGGCGCCGTGAGGCTCTATCAACTATGAGCTGCCCTTTTAATGACTAAAATGAATGTGAAGATGTCATTACTTCAAAACTTAGTAATACCAAATCTAATATGCTATACTGTTCTAGTTCATTGTGTTAAACATGACTTGCAACTCTTCCAAGCCATCGATTCCTCAGATAATTTACACCAGCACTCATGTTTGAGATCAAGAAAAAGGCAAATATGTTAAAAAATTATAAAAAGAAAATCTTCTTTCAAACTTTCAATAAGATTTTGCGTCTGATGAAGACAAAAAAAAAATGGCAGTTGATGAAAGTCCAAAATGAAACAGACAATGCTGAAAAACCCCAGCGAGCCAGGCAGCATCTGTGAAAAGAGAATCAATGATAAAGTTTTGGTGATGTTGTACAGTCTTGTCTTTATAGTTTGCTTAGTTGGATAGTGTATACAATATCACCTTGATGTCAATGCATGAGCAGCACAAAGTTTCACACAGACAAAGGAGTGTAAATGCACACATCATGGCTACATTTCAGCTTTTAAATGGGGTCAAGGAAAGAGCATTCACGTCGCGGCCCTGTTTCCACCAATCTTTCCACCACCACGTGCAAGAAGTGACAAGACAGACATTGTGTGCAGATGCCGAGACACGTGTTCAGCTCTGGCTGAACAACTTCTAATCTTGTGTGTGGACTCGACAAGAAGAAGTTTCTCAAACTATCCTACCAAGCAAACTATAAAGACAAGACATTGCTTCCCCACTTACTGTGCTACTCAGACAATCTTGTTTTCCCTTTGATGTTCACATTTCCTCTCTTGCTCGGTTCTGATGAAAAGCCTTCGACTGGAAATGTTGACTATTTTTCCACCCACAGATGCTGCCTGGCCTGCTGAGTTTTTGCAGCGTGTTCGGTTTTAAAGCCATGATTCCACGTCTCCCATGGGGAACTAATGAATACGATACAGATAGTGGGTCTGGGCCCATAATAACGACCTGTGTGGATTTACACTGCTCACCAGTAGCACTGAGATCCCATTTACGTTTCGAAGATCAGGACTAATTATGAGGTTTTGTGCAGTTTGCAATAGAATGGTGACCATTCGTAGCTGAATCTCAGGAGCACCATGCTGGCATCAAAACTTTGAAAGTAAAATTTGGCAAACACATCTCGTGTTTGTTAACGGAAACCTTGAAAGGGTTTCAATCGCAAGTAGCTTGTTGTTTGGTGTAAGATTGTTGAAACCAGGGGGCCTTGAAACCGTGACAGAGAAGAGGTAAGGGAAGAAAGAAGATTAAATGCTGCCCAAGGTTAGAATCTAGACTCAAAACCTTCTTAAACAGCTGACAATGAAAATGTGACAAAAGCTGGAAATGTGATGATCTGATGGGTTGGGGGGAATCTTCAACATTAAACATGGGTTAGACGGCTTCTGTAAATTGTCCCCAGTAACATTGATGGAACTAGTGTGAACTGGTGATCATTGGTTGTCACGGACTCAGTGGGCTGAAGGCAGTATCTCCACCCTATATCTGCAAACTAAAATGATGCGCTGCAATGCTGAGAACTATATTCTGCACTCTGTATCCTCCCCTTTGCTCTACCTGTTGTAATCTATCTATTGTACCTGAGTTTTTGTATTCATGTAAGGTATTACCTGATCTGTTTGGATAGTATGCAAAACACATATTTTCACTGTGCCTCAGTACGTGACAATAATAACTCTAACGCATAAAAGATTCACTATATTGTTCTTTCCACAGATGCTGCCTAACCTCCTGATTGTAATTTCTAGCAGTTATTATTTTTACCCTCAGGAGCCTTCCCATTAAAAAACAATTACTGAAGATCGACTATGATCATCTGAATTGCATTTGGTAGATTCTGGGAAAATGCAGAGGAGGTTTAATTCACAGGATGCATGCCCTGAATTAGTTTGGAAGAAGGGTTTCGGCCATAGGATTGCAACCTTGTCGGGCCGCAGGTGAGTTTCTCCAGCATTTTTGCATCCCACATTTGACTCCCTAGAGGTGAGTGTGTGATTTATTTTAGAATCCAATCATTATCCTTTCATCGTGGTCCTTCCATAGGTTAGGGTTCAATTAGATTCACCTCTGCCCCATTGCATACATTGAACTTCGTCTTTGCAACTGCGCTAGAATTTAGCTCACTAATGGTGGAAGCATGTAGATAGGATGGTAAAGAAAGCATATGGTTTGCTCACCTTCATTGCTAGGGGGCATTGATTACAAGAGTCAGGACATCATGATGCAGCTCTATTGGACAACCACATTAGTCTTGAGTGCAGTTCTGAAAGCCCCATTAAATATGTTACTTTGGAAACAGCAGGAGGAAGAAACCACGACAGTAATTAGTGGGGCAGCTATGGGCCCCCGTTGGATTGCAACAGACGTGGTCGGGGAGGTTGTGCATCTCACTGCCCTACATGCCAGCAGGAGATTCATCTCAGGTCGAAGGGTAGAGGCGAGACGAAGAGCGATCCACTGGTCCTCCAGGTTGGAGGTTGAGCACAGGGCTAACAACCCTGTCTCGTAAAACAAATATGTTACGGAAACAGCAACTGAAGAAATCAACAGTACTGGGCGTGATGGGCCCAGAACAGACAGGAGTGGAGGACCTTCATTGCTGCCCTACATGCCAGGAGGCATAATAGGCAGTAAGCTATAGAGGGGATTGGATAGATTTGATTTGTTTTTCTGGAGGTTGAGGGCAGACTTCATAAGTGTATAAAATTCAGAGAGACATAGATACGGTAGACAGTCAGAACCTTTTTCCCAGGGTGGAAATGGCCAACATTAGAGGGCATAGCTATAAGGTGAGAAGGAGAAAGTTCAATGGAGACGTGCAAGGCAAGTTTTTGCACAGTAAATGGTGGGCACCCAGGAGTGATGGTGGAGGCAGATACGAGAGTGGATTGAAGAGGCTTTTGGATAGGCACATGAGAAAGCATGATATGGATCACGTACAGGCAGAAGAGATCAGTTCAGTTAGGCATCTTGTCCAGCACAAACATTGGGGGCCGAAGGGCCTGTCCTGTGCTGCATCATACTATGTTCTATGTAATGCTGAGAACTATACTCTAACTATTCTCTATTGTCCTCTTTGCTCTACCTATTGTATTTGACTTTGGCTTAATTGTATTTATGGATTGTATTATCTGATTTGATTGGATAACATGAAAACAAAGTCTTCACTGTATGTCGGTACATGCGACAATAATAACCATAAACTTAAACCTGTTTGGTTCCTGCGACGTGCCAAATCGTTCATCTCCCCATCTGTGGCAAACTAATGATTGTGCAGAAGCTAAAGTGACCCTTTACATGTGGACCCGCTGCAGCCAGAGGACGGGTGATTTGAATGAGACTGCTCCTGCACATGTGCATCATTGCCTGACCACACAGTGCGTGCACTGAGGCCAACTGCAAGGCCAGCTGCTCCAGTGGTTCACTCCTGCACATCTGCACTGACAGGTTGGAGTGTTTGTGCAATTAAAACCCACGTTACAAGGATGAACCCATGACATTCATCCCGATTGACTTGTAAAATGCTTGACAGCCTTTCTCTAATTGTACTTAAAAGGACCATAAAAGGCAGGACATAAAATGAAATTGAACCACACAGACCAGAGAAGCTGCATTTAATTCCCAGAAACGCACTTATTTCAACTGGGGAAGCAGAAAAATTGAAATTGAACTCACTGATCTTCGATGTGCATTGCTTCTGTTTGGATTAAGGCAGAAGAGGCTAGAAATATTAGTTAACAACGACAATCATTTTAATTTAGATATCATCTTTAACAGCGCAAAAATATCCCAAGGTCTGCAGAAGGGTTCTCGACCTGAAACGTCACCCATTCCTTCACTACAGAGGCGCAGTGTTACTCCAGCATTTAGTGTGTATCCCAAGGTGCCATTAAACAAATGCAGTTACAATGACAAAGAGATATTAGGGCAGGTAACCAAAATATTAACTGCAGAGGTAGATTTTGAAGACATTTTGAAGGAATAGTGCAGGAGTGGAAATTAGAGATAGGAATTCCAGAGCTTAGGTGTTTGGCTGCCAAAGAAGAGGCCGGCTTTGGAGGAGGAATTGCATTTGCTCAAGGATCCAAAACTGGACAAGCTTTGACATCCAGGATGGTTGCTGCAGTGATAGACATGGATGAGACCCATGCCCACATTCAGAAACCAATCAGAATGATAAAATTACACTTCTGTTTCAATGATTGGAGGTGATGAACGGGACTCTTGAGATTGCAGAACCTTGAATAACTCCCTGGTTACATAGACGAGATTGAGCTTTTAGACTTCTCTTTACTTTAGAGATGTAATGCAGAAACTTCAGCCCACTGAGTCCATGCCGACCACCAATCACACTAACACTATCCTATACTCTAGGGACAATTTTACAATGTTTACCAAAGCCAATGTCTGTACGTCTCTGGAGTGTGGTAGGAAACCGGAGCACCTGGGGAAAATCCAGGCAGTCATAGGGAGACAGTACAAACTCCGTACAGACAGGGCCAGTAGTCAGGATAAAACCCGTGTATTTAACTCTGTAAGGCAGCAACTCTACCGCTGTGCCACTCTGCCATATTGCAAAGGTGGAAATAGTCACTATTCCATTTTGGGACAAGTAGGAGGTCTTAGGATTGAGTTAAATATAACACCATGTGAAAAGTCGCTGTGCCATTTAGCAAATCATAATATGAGGTAACAAAGATGTGGACGAAGGGTTCAGAGCAGAGAAGCTGAGGGGAAAGGTAGAGCTGGGTGAAAAACACTCAGCAGGTCAGGTAGCATCTGTGGAGAGAAAAACGTATCGTTTCAAGTCCTAGAATCTTCAATAAGAACATTCTACAAAGAGTCTGTGACCTGCTACATTTATTATTCCACTTTTTACACATATCTGTACATTGCCGGACTTGCTGAGTGTTTTTAGCATTGCCTGTTTCCACATTTTCTGTAGAAATGGGTGTTTCCAACATTTTCTGTTTTTATTTCCGATATTTAGCATTTGGATTTTTTTAATGTGGGCGGCACGGTGGCGTAGCGGTAGAACTACTGCCTTACAGCGTTATAGACCCGGGTTCGTTCCTGACTATAGGTGCTGTCTGTACAGAGCTTGTACCTTCTCCCTGTGACCTGCGTCGGTTTTCTCTAAGATCTTCGACTTCCTCCCACACTCCAAATACAGGTTTGTAGGTTAATTGGCTTGGTATAAATGTAAATTGCCCCGACTGTGTGTAGGATAGCATTAGTGTGCAGGGAATATTGGTCGGTGTGGACTCGGTGGGCCAAAAGGTCTGTTTCTGCGCTGCATCTCTAAAAAAAGCTGAGTGATATTGTGGAGTTGGGAATAGTGGGTATTCCTAATGGGACTAATAGGAGGTTTAAACATTGAGTTAAATAGTTTTTGTGCATTTGTGAAGAGCATCACTTGATGTGAACTGTTTCTGTCCACCAACATGACCTCGCTGTCTAATTCATTCCAGCATTTTAACTTTAGTTCCCAGCATCTGAAGTACTTTGTATTTAATTTGGTATTCATTTGGAGTCATAAACTCATAGTCATAGAGTCATACAGCACAGAAACAGGCCCTTTCACCCAACTTGACCAAAATGCCCCATTCAAGCTGGTCCCACCTTCCTATGTTTGACCCATATCCCTCTAATCCTATCCTTGTACCTGTCTAAATGTCTTTTAAATGTTGTGATTGTACATGCCTCAACCACCGCCTCTGGCAGCTCATTCCATATATTCACCACCCTCTGTTGGAAAAAGTTGCCCCCCAGGTTCCTAGTGAATCTTTCTGCTCTCACCTTAAACCTATGTCCTTGGGCACTTAATTACCCAACTCTTTCACCTTCACGATCTTGTACACCTCTATAAGATAACACCTCAGCCTCCTGGGCTCCAAGGAATATAGTCTTAACCTGCAGTCGGAGATCAGATTCAATGGTAAAGGGCCTGCTGTGATTCTCAGTCCAATATTGACATAGAGAGGTACATTAAACATTGTGGATGAAGCACTTGGAAGATATATTTGCAAATGTTACCAGCATTGAGTTAGTACACTATCATCTTTATCATAGACAGCTGAGTAGGATCTGTACCTGTGCAGATGAAGCTTGGCAACCCGCCATAGATTAGATCCTCGTTGTCTGGTAGAATAAATGGACATCGGGCCTGGACATCCAGGCAGTATTGCTTACAAGGAATCCTGCGGGGACACAGGAGCTGTGAGGCTTTGAAATACTCCGAACACAGCCATGCTTTGTAGACTACCTAAAAAAACAAGGGAGGGGAGATTTGGGTTGGGGGTTTGAGGTTAGAAAAGAAAACAAAAACACATTTAGTAAACGTTTATCAATTTTGTGGCCTCTGGATGGCCTGAAGCACTTCTTTTAAAGTATTAATATTGTATAGCACATTTAAACCATAAAACTATCAGACAGTCAAATGTAAGGTCACATGCCCTTTATTTTTCTCTTATTGTCCAAGACATGACATTACACCCATGAATACTAAAGTGTGCTAACCCCACAAACTCAATTCATGACCTCAAAGGGTCTCATCTTGCATCTCAATGAATTCTAAAACTAAACCAGTGGGGCATGGTGTCGCAGCGGTAGAGTTGCTGCCTGACAGCACCAGAGACTGGGTTCCATCCTGACCATGGGTGCTGTGTGTATGGAGTTTGTAGGCTCTCCCTGTGACCACATGGGTTTTCTCCAGCTTTCCTCACATACTCCAATGACGTACAGGTTTGTAGGTTAATAAGCGTGTTCGTTATTCCGAAAAAACGCAAGGAATCATGGGATTTGTCTAACGTCATTTGCGATAAAGAAAAAGCAAATGAAGCGCTGGTAGTATAAACTGTGTATAAATTCTTATCTTTATTCAAAATTTATGTGCAAAAATATATTTAATCTGAGGAACAGGGGTGCCAGGTAGTGGGAGAGCGGGGTGTAACAGTGAGAGAGAGGTGGGGCAGATGCGAGTGGGTGACAGGTGGAGAGACATTCTCGGCAGCCACAACGCTCGCCCCACCCAGCGGCCTGGCGCCAGTGAAAGCCGAGCACCAGCCATCAACGGGGATACACACAAAACGCTGCACCAACTCAGCGGGACAGGTAGCATCCCCGGAGAAAAGGAATGGGTAACGTTTCGGGTCGAGACCCTTCTCCAGATATGTTGCCTGACCCGCCGAGCCACCGCAGCACCCCGTGTGCATCCCCGCCGATGACCGGCGCTCGGCCCCCAGCCGGCACCGAGGAGGACAACCGACAGTCACTGGACACGGTGAGAGGCGCAGCTGACGGTTCCCGCCACCACTCCGGGACGGCATCCCGCCAGTCCAATGCTGCCGGTCAACCCGGCAGGACAAGCAGAGCCGAGCCGGAGCCAGCCTTGGGGGGGGGGGGGGGGATGCAAGTCTGGGGCCGCCCCGGGCCAGTGCCTCGCCAGCCCTGGACAACCCCGGACACGTCCAGCCGCACCCGGGCAGGGACGGGGCCGGCCCAGCAGGAACTCAACAACGCCCGCTGCCCCGGAGACCTGGGCTTGACCCAACCACGGACGAAACGCAGACCTGCATACACGCAGCCACACAGCTACCGAGAAAATTTATCTCCAGTGACCTATGACCTGGACTGGTGCAGTCGGAATACCGAACTCACTTATTGGCTTTGGTAACATTATAAATTGTCCCTAGCATGTGTGGGATAATGTTAATGTGTGGGGATCGCTTGTTGGCGTGGACTCAGTGGGCTGAAGGGCCTGTTTCCACACTGCTAAATTAACTGTCCAAGTGTTTCAGATAATCATTTTCAGTAAAGTACAATTTGAGTGGAAAAGCTAGATCACAAACATGAAACTTGGTGTCTCAGTGATGTGGGAGAGGCTTATTTTTGTTCCAATTAAGAAAATTCTCTTTTTAAAATCCTTCATTTGTCTTTGCTGGTTTGCGTGAGACATGAACCATTTCCAGAGCAGAAGCACAAGAGTGAACCCTAGAATTGTTGCAACACTTGAGTGGGGGGGGGGGGGGGGGGGGTATGAAAACAATACGTGCAAATTATAAAACAGTAACTGCAACACTCTGTGGGAGCGAGAGACAAAATGGAAATGAAGGATAACTTAGCTGGTTGGAGGGAAAATATTAGAATGTGTTATTATGGAGAGCTTAACGGCATACTGAGAAAATTAGACCTGGGAGAGTCGACAGGGATTTCTGAATCGGCAGTTATATTCAACGAATTTCTCTTTGAAGTTGTGACTAGCGGAATAGTTATGGGAAGACCAGTCGACACCTGTGAAAAGTGCCAAACGAGATCATTCGTGAAAGTAAAAATGCCCCTGTCCCACTTAGGAAACCTGAACGGAAACCACTGGAGACTTTGCGCCCCACCCAAGGTTTCCGTGCGGTTCCCGGAGGTTCTTGTCAGTCTCCCCACCTGGTTCCACTACCTGCAACCTCCGCCAACCACCTGCAACCTCCGGGAACCGCACGGAAACCTTGGGTGGGGCGCAAAGTCTCCAGAGGTTTCCGTTCAGGTTTCCTAAGTGGGACAGGGGCAAATATAAGAATGCATGGTATTGTGGTTAATATAATCGAACTCTAAGAGTCCGAGGATAGGTCCTGCCCCAAAACTTTGCCTGTCCATTCCCTCCACAGATGCTGCCTGGCCCGCTGTGTTCCTCCAGCACTTTGTGTTTAGCGCAAGATTCAAGCTTCTGCAGTTCTTTGTGTCTCTGTTCTGATTAAAATACTGCCCTGGTCTGTGGACTGGGCAATGTACATTGAACAGAGAGCACAAGTGTTTGGCTTGGGTGGCAGCTGTGATTAATGGGGTGCAATAAGGATAGGTGTCGGGACCAAGCTGTTCACAATCCACGTCAATAAGACGGATGGGTAATCCAATACACGTCTACTGATTATACTGTGTGGTGTCGGGAAAATGTAGAGGCTGCAAGGGGATGTGGGCAACGGTTAAGCAACAGGCAAAGACGTGGCACATGAAGTATTATATGACTACAATGTGGGTTATTCCACTTTGGTAGAAAGAAATAGAAATATAGTGTTTTTTTAATGAAGATTCTGTAGAAATGTTGTGATAAGGGGGACTTGGTTGTACATGAATTGCTAACAGACAACAAACAAATATAGCAAGATATTAGGAAGATGAATGATGTGTGGGCCATTCCTGCAAGAGTATTTCAATACATGAGTAGGGTTTCAATTGTACAGAGCACTGGAGAGACTCCATCCAGATTTGGTGCAGGTTTGGTGGCCTATCGCAGGATAGAGGCAAGACGATACAGATACTCCAGATTGATTCTTGCAATGGACACAAAATACTGGAGTAACTCAGTGGGACAGGCAGCATCTCTGGATAGAAGGAATAGAAGGAATGAGATCCTGAAGGAGGGTCTCGACCCAAAATATCACCCAGTCCTTCTATCCAGAGATGCTGTCTGTCCCGCTTAGTGTGGCCTCATCTACATTGCTGAGACCAAGTGTACACTATCCAGCATTTTGTGTCTATCTTCGGTGTAAACCAGCATCTGCAGTTCCTTCCTGCACATTGATTCTTGCAATGGCAGCTTTGTCATTGAAGTGGAGGTAATCAAGACTACATACTTTCTTGCCTTCAAAAGAATGGAAGATGATCTAATTGAAACATACAAAACATTTATGGGGATGGACAGGTTGGAGCTGATGATTCCACTGGCTGGGATGTTTCAGACCAGCGATCGTCATCTACAATTAGGGGCCCACCTTAGGACAGAGATGAATGATGGTGATGAATCTTTGGAAGTTTCTGCCTTGAGGTGTCGAGGAGGCTTAGCCACTCGGTAAGTTCAAGAAAGAGATTGATAGATCTTTGTGACTGTAGACAATTGAACATGGAAAGTATAACTTAGATAGAAGATCAGGCATGTTCTTGTTGGCTGGTGGAGCAAGCACATAGGGCCAATGGCCCCCTCCTGCTTCAATGTCTTTTGTTCTTATGATCTAATTCTGTAAACCATATTTCTGACGGTATTTACTTGACAGGCCTAATTACGCTTGAGAGTGATGGTGAGCCCTTTTCTTGATCTATTTTGTCCCCTGACCTGGAATGTCAGATTAATGACTGAGGGGAGAGCTGAAAGAAATATGAAGAATTGTGAGAGGCATAGGTTGGGGACATGGACAGCATCTTTTTCCCCCTAGGGTGGAAATGAAAGTATTAGTGGGCATAGGTTTAAGGTGAGAAGCGGAAAAATTAAAGGAGATTAGTAAGGCAAGTTTTTGTTATAGGGAGAGTGATATGTGCTTGATAATGCTACATTGCTAGTGGTGGAAGCACAGAATAGCTAACGTTTAGAGACATTTAACCAGACACGTCAACAGGGAGGTATTAGATATATATGGACCATGGAGATGGGATTAGTTCGATTTTGCATTGTAGTTGGTGCATACAAGGTGGGCTGAAGGGCCTACTCCTGTACAGAAATCAAATTACAGGCAACATCTGTGGAGGGAAATGTTTCAGGCTAAGTTTTGGGTCAGGACTCTTCAAACTGATTCAGAATTGGGAAAATGTTGGAAAAGAGAGGATTAGGCTGTAAAAAGATTGGGGGAATTTGGGGTGGTAATTGAGATTGAGAACTCAATGCTCATACTGCTGGGTTGTAGGTCTAAAGTGGAATATGAGGGGTTGATGTTCTTCCAGTTTGCGTGTGGCCTCACTCCGGTATTGGAGGAGGCCAGGCTCTGCAATGTCGGTGTGGGAATGGGGAGTTAAAATGCAACTGGCAGCTCCAGTAGGCTTTGGTGGACAGAGTGCAAGTGGTGGGTGAAATGGTGGCCTAGTCTACACTTGGTCTCAGCGATGTAGATGAGGCCACATAGAGCACCGGATGCTACACTGCTCTAAGTGCTTCAGCTCGTGCAGGTTTGATCATGTTGTTGAAGGCATCATCCATCACATTGCTGATGATTGAGAGTGGACTAATGGCTGGTAATTAGACGGATTAGAATTGCCCTCCTCTTTATGGACAATATAAACTGGGACAATTTCCTATGTCACTGGATAGATGCCAATTGTATAAGTGAAGTGAAATCACTTGGCTGGTGATGTGGATGTTTGAGGAGAGCAGACTTCAACAGGAGAGCTGGGAGGTTGCCAGCTCTCACAGCCGTTGCTGATTCTCGTACTGCCAAGTGTTTCTAGTTATGGTGCTGAGGGAAGTGGACTGGACGAGAACCGGCTTATGCAATGTTGGGGGAGGCTGTGGTGAATCATCCACCAAACTCCCCTCCTGAAGATGCTTACAAACGCCTTCAGATTTCCCTACAGGTTTTCAAAGATGGTGGGATATCCTTGGAGCCTCCCCTCCTGTGAGGTGTTCAGTTGACAGCCACTGTTCAGCTAAACTGTGAGCAGTTTACCTTCACTGTAAACTGTGAATATATGGTGAACAGTGAAAGATTGTTCACTCTACATTGACCAATGAACTGATCAATGTACACAGTTAGAGTCATATAGTCATAGAGCGATAGTGTGGAAACAGGCCCTTCCACACCGGCCAACATGTCCCTGCTACACTAGTCCCACCTGCCTGCGTTTGGTCCATATCCCCCCAAACCTGTCCTATCCATGTACCTGTAAAACTATTTCTTAAATGTTGGGGTAGTCCCAGCCGCTGAGAGTGTACTCCCGACGCCAGGAGCTCCATCATCCGGCGAGAGGCCCTGTAACATCGGGCGAGTGCGGAGGCCTCAATAGGCCCGATCATTGGTGAACAAGAGGAAGAGGACTGGACGTTGTTGCCTTTCCTCACAGTGGGAACCATTGTGGGGGGATGTTTTTATGTTCAATGTTAAATTCTTTAATGTTGTGTTTTATTTTCATTGATGTGCTGCAAATAGCAACTCAAATTTCACTGTACTAATTGGTGTACGTGACAATAAGTGTCCTTTGTCTTTTGCCTCAATTACTTCCTCTGGCAGCTTGTTCCATACACCCACCACTCTTTGTGTGAAAAAAATCACCCCTCAGATCCCTAATAAATCTTTTCCCCTGCACCTCAAACCTATGTCCTCTGGTCCTCGATTCACCTACTGTGGGCAAGAGACTCTGTGCATCTACCCGATCTATCCCTCTCATGATTTCATAAGATCACCTCTCATTTACCAGCACTCCAAGGAATAGAGTCCCAGCCTACACAACCTCTCCCTCACAACCAGTCCCACTAGTCCTGGCAACATCCTCGTAAATCTTCCCTGTAGCCTTTCCAACTTGACAATATCTTTCCTTAAACATGGTGCCTAAAAACAGAACACAATACTCTAAATGTCACCTCACCAACGTCTTATACAACTGCAACATGACCTCCCAACTTCTATACTCAGTTTTACCTTGTGCAACGTGTACTGAATGTACACATTCCAAGAGTGGTGGAACTACAGAGATTTGATTAGATTTATTGGATTTGTGGTCGACCAACAGCTATTTGTGCTGCTTATCGTTGTGTTGGGCAGTGTGGTAGCTTCCCCATGCCGGCATCTCATCATTACCAACATTCATTACTACTCCTCGCATGCCATTCGGCATTCCTCATTAGACCAGGGTTGATCCATTGACTTTAATAGAGTGAAGGGCATGAAGGAGGAGCGTGAAGTTACAAATTATGGTGCTGTGCAAGTGTCCATCTATCACATACAGATGGAAATGTTATAAAAAAATGTTTTTCTTCTCTTTTTAGAAATGTATCTGTTAGTTTAATTAGTTTGAAAGATACAGAAAGTATGATCTTGTACACTGTCATCCTATCTCTTTGATTGATTGAATTGATTGAAAGATACAGTATGGAAACAGGCCCTTCGGCCCACTGAATCCACGCCGACCATCGATCACCTGTGCCCACGGGTTCTATGTTATCCTACTTTCGCTTCCATGCCCCACAGGCTGGGGGCTATTTATCATTGCCAATTTACCTACAAACCCACGTCTTCGGGGTGTGGCGGGAAACTTGAGATAACATGCGTTCTCAGAGAGATCGTACAAACTCCGGGCCGATAGCATCCGAGGTCAGGATCGAACCTAGATCCCTAGGGCTGTGAAGCAGCAGCTCCACAGCTGTGCCACTGTGCTACCCCATGGTTCACATGGTATGGATGCTTCATACATTTATTGACCCTGAGCTGTGCAAGCAGTTGAGTTTCACTTACAGGCAGAGGAAGTAAGAATGGCAAATTTTCTTTCCTGAGGGACATTAGTGAACCAGGTTGGTTTTTTTCATGAGAATTCAGAGGTTGTATGCTAACCATTACTGAGGTGCAGGGTTTCCATTGATTTCCAGATTTACTTAATTACTTGAATTCAAATCCTCAGATCCAATGGTGGAATTTGAACTCGTGTCTATGGATCAATGATTCATAAGTCTGGCAGCTGGTGCAGAAAGTTAACTGCAAAACTCCCAAGAAACATCTAAAACCAACAGCAAACATACAATGGTGAACACAACCAGCAGCCTTGTTTATAAACATCCAGCCCACTATTGAGCCTGCTTGAAGCTTTGAAATCTGCACATCAAATTGATAACCTTTTCAATTACCAAGATAATGCACGACCTTCTGCACTGTAGGGCAATAGTGGATTTGGATTACATTGCAGTTTTCAGAAGTTTTCCGTCTTAAACATTTTACAGCAAATAGAATCATTTTACATTTATTTTACTGCTAGAAATTTACATAGAAACATAGGAACATAAAATAGGTGCAGGAATAGGCCATACGGCCCTTCGAGCCAGCACCACCATTCAATATGGTCATGGCTGATCATCCAAAATCAATATACTGTTCCAACTTTTTCCCCATATCCCTTGATTCCCTTAGACATAGAGCTAAATCCAACTCTCTCTTGAAATTGAGCAAATGCACGCATTATGCTAAACACAGAGTGTGAGAGTACCTCAGTGGGTCAGTCAGCTTCTGTGAAGGGAATGGATGGACAACATTTCTTCAAACTGCTAAACGTTGGAGCAGTTACCAATAAGATGATGGGTCATGACCTGAAATGTCACATGTCCATTCTTTCCACAGATGCTGCCTGACCCGCTGAGTTACTCCAGCACATTGTGTCTTGCTCAAGATGAGGGATATAGGTTGATCACAAGTTCCTTATATCTCCGCCACATGGTGTCATTGATCTGCACCCATCTGAAGTGTTAGACATATTTAGACCCATTTAATGGATTAGCAGATGAAGCTCGAAGTAATGGATCTCTATCTGTGATGTGTCTTTTGGAATGACAAAAATTTACCAGCTCCTTAAAGCCATGACCAGGTCAATATGACAATATAATTATTAACAAAAAGAGAAATGAGAATAGGCTCAGAAAGGAATTTTGTTTCATTGCCCCGAAAGGTAGACTGATTTCTGTTTTCACAGATGTTGCTTGACTGGCTGAATTCCATCATTTCTGATTTTGTTTCAGATTCCAGCATTTGCAATATAACCTATGATCAGTCGTCGACCAACCACATTGATGTGACGGTCAAGGAGACACGTCGTGGTCAAGAAGGCATGTGATGGTCAAGAAGGCACACCAATGCCTCTACTACCTGAGGGGACTGAGGAAATTCAACATGTCTCCAATGACTCTTAGAAACTTCTACAGACACACTACGGAAAGCATACTGCCGGGTTGTATCACAACTGGGTTGGGAGCAGCTTTGCCCAAGACCGCAAGAAATTGCAGAAAGTTGTGAAGGTAGTCCAGTCTATCACACTGAACAGACCTCCCACCATTGACTCCATCTACACTTTCACGCTGCCTCACCCTGGTCATTTCTTTATTGCCTTGCTCCCATCCGACAGAAGATACAGAAGCTTGAAAAAGCACACGGTCAGACTCAGAAAGAGCTTCTTCCCCTCTGTTATCAAGTTTCTGAATGGTCCTTCCATTGGCTAAGGTACTGTCCAATTCACCTCTACCCCATTGTGGACATTGGGCTTTGTCTGTGGGGCTGATGCTCTACATTGTTACAAAGCTGAGAACTATATTCTGCACTCTGCATCTTCCCTGCACCTTATCTATTGTACTTGTTTTACTTGATTATATTTACATTTGATATACAGTGCAATCAATCGGAAAGTATTCAGACCCCTTCTCTTTCTTCCACTTTTTGTTACATTACAGCCTTATTTCAAAATGGATTTAAATCATCAATTCTATGACAACACCCCAGGATGAAGAAGCAAAAACAGGTGTTTAGAAATGTTTGCAACCCATTCTGATATGTACATTCAGCATGATCCCTTCGAATGACCACTGATATTTGGTGAGGAGCCTTTTGTAAGATCCTTCCAGCTGTAAAAAGAAACTACACACTAGTGAACAATAGGAGATTTTTTTTCCTGCCTAAGTTAAAACCAAAAGCATATGGATACCCAAATGATATTAAAAAAAACCAGGATAGTTCATTCTGGGGCCAACTCACAGATATGATTAACATAATGGGAAATACATGAAAGATACATGGATAATGAATCTGTTAATGGTTCCTGCTGTAGTTCCATTATTCATGGAATCAGCACTCTGCCAGTTTGTGTTCCAGAGACTGGAAAATTTGGAATGGACCATTTTTTGTATGATGGGAGCTACTTTGTTTCAAGATGAAAAGTAAGATGTTGAATGAATGAAAATCATCTCTGATGACATGTGCATAGAATATAAGCAGTTATAAATTCATAAATTCATAAGTGATAGGTGCAAAATTAGGTCACTTGGCCCATCAACTCCACTCCACCATTCAACCTGCATTCATCTGACGCCCCTCACCATCCCAATCCTAAATCTGACATCCACCCTCCCTTCTGAAGTGCAGCCACATTTTTTACCCAATTTATGCATCATGAACTCCATGAACAGCAATGAAACGATTAGTAAACCAGTTTTAGACATCTTTTTTTTCGAATACGCTGTTGAACTTCACCAAGTTTATGGTGGATCGGAGCCCAGTTTGAAAATTCAAAAACTTAAGAACAAGGATTCAGCAGAGAGTGGTCGGCGTTGTCCAGTCCATCACGGGGACTGATCTCCTGACCACTGAAGGATCTCCAGGCAACACTGCAACAAGAAGGCAGCTAATACCATATGCTGCCCAAGTTAATTCATCGCTGCTGCTATTTGGAGATAGATACAGGAGCCTGAGAACTGTTACTTCCATGCCGAAGAAAAGCTTATTCCTATCAACCATTAGGGTTTTAAACTACCTGCACAACCCTAACTTCAATCCTGCCTCAGAACTAAACTACTATGGGCTTTGCATGACACCCCCAGACCATCACACCACAACCTCCCTTTGTATAGAGCATTGATTCCATCTACACCTCACGCTGCCTCGGCAAGGCCAGCAGCATCATCAAGGACAAGTCTTCCATCTCCCATTAGGCAAGAGGTAAAGAAGTGTGAAAACACATTTGTCAGATTCAGGGCCATTTTCATCCCACCTGTTATCAGGCAACTGAATGATCCTACAACCAACTAGAGAGCAGCCCTGACTTACCATCAACCTCATTCTGACCCTCGGACTATCATTAATTGGACTTTACTGGATTTTATCTTGCACTAAATGTTATTCCCTTTATCTTGTATCTGTACACTGTGGACAGCTTGATTGTAATCATGTTTAGTCTTAAGTATTTTTAAGTTTAGTTTAGTTTATTGTCATGTGTGCCAATGTACAGTGAAAAGCTTTTGTTGCATGCTAACCAGTTAGCGGACTGGACATTTCTGCTGACTGGTTAGCACGCAAAAAAAAAGCTTTTCACTGTACCTCGTTACATGTGACAATATTCTAAACTGAACTGAACTCTGTGTACACTGGTTTTTGAACTAATGTGGTCTATTTTACTGAGAATAACTGATAATTGTTATTACTGAGCGTAATTGCCATGAAGAGCTGCTGCACTGTGCCAGTGCATGTGACAAAAATTCTACACTCTTGACTTGTATATGGGTAGGATGTGTAGACTCTATGGAGAGGCTCAGAGAGTCCTTGGGAAGTATTAATGTCACCACTACCTTCAATGAGCCAACACTGGCTTTGGTTGACAGAGATTCGAGATGACAGAGACCCGGTTTCGAAACCGACTACGGGTGCTGTCTGTACGGAGTTTGTACGTTCTCCCCGTGATCGCATGGGTTTTCTCGGAGATCTTCGGTTTCCTCGCACATTCCAAAGATGTACAGGTTTTTAGGCTTGGTATAAATGTAAATTGTCCCTAGTATATGTGTGTAGCATAGTGTGTCAATGTGCGGGGATCGCTGGTCGGTATGGAGTCGGTGGGTCGAAGGGCCTGTTTCCGCGCTGGATCTCTAAACTGGACTAAAGTGAAAAGAAAAAATGATCAAAACATCAGATCTGCATAAATTGCACAATCTACTGGTAGCGTTGATTTCTGCCCTCCTACATGCTATTTCAATCTACACTTCATAAACTGGCCACATATTGTGGAGATTAATAGAAATTCTCATCTTTGTTCCTGACACAGAAGTTTGCTATTCCGACCATCGAGTTTATGGTGCCTCTTAAAGCAATCCCAATGATTTATACTTACCTGTTCATCCACCAACTAGGTCATCTTTGGGATTTTGGAGGAAACGTGGGCACAAAAGACCTCACATCATCGCAGGGACACTGCGAAGACATCTGAGGACAGGATTAAGATGGATACTCCAGAGATGGCAGCACTGCCTACTGTCTTACATCAAGACACTGGAAAAATACCGCCAGTGCTATCTCTGCAAAATTCACTGAAAGGGTAATGCCCCTGTCCCACTTAGGAAACCTGAACGGAAACCTCTGGAGACTTTGCACCCCACCCAAGGTTTCCGTGTGGTTCCCGGAGGTTGCAGGTGGTTGCCGGAGGTTGCAGGTAGTGGAAGCAGGTAGGGAGACTGCCAAAAACCTCCGGGAACCTCTGGGAACCGCACGGAAACCTTGTGCGGGGCGCAAAGTCTCCAGAGGTTTCCGTTCAGGTTTCCTAAGTGGAACAGAGGCATAAGGAAACAAATGTCACAGAACTCTCCCAGCCCAACATGCCTAGTTTTGAGGCTCTAACTATACTAAGGCAGAAACTTTGAGCCGAACATACCACTTACATGCCAGACACCAGATGGCCAGACACTCATCTCCAAGCTCTGCTGAGGCAAGAAATGACCAAGTAGACAAAGGAAAAGTATATGTGATGAGACAGAGGTAATTAATGAACTCATTGTGAAAGATCCCTTAAGAAAGACTGATGATAACAAGGTAGAATTTCAAATTCAGGTTGAAGGTGAGAAGCTGGGGTCTGAAAGTTGTGCTGAGCTAAATAAAAGCAATTACAACAGGGTTGACTAATGTGGCCTGGGATTGTGGAGTTAAAGGTAAGTCAATACATCAGCAGTGGCAGATGTTTAAGTAGTCGCTCCATAAATCTCTGCAGAGAGAGTTCACAGAGAAAGCAATCCTGAGTGAGAATACACCATCTGTGGATAACTCAGGAGGTTATGGATGGTATTAAATTGAAAAAAAATGTAAAGAGCATCAGTACCAGAGGACTGAGAATTTTTATTTTTATAAACCAGCAAAGGATGGCTACAAGCTGGAGTATGAGAGTAAACTTTAAAATAATATAAAATCAGGTGATAAGAAATTTCACACTTATAGAAAGAGTAAGAGGGAAGCTGAAGTGAAGGTTGGTCCCTCAATGGCAGAGAGTGGACAATTCGTAATGGGAACATAAAATGGCAGTGTTTCTAAGTAAATACTCGACCTAGTTTAAAATAAATAACATCACAACACCCCCCCCCCACACGCTCCCAAAACCGTGTTTGTTCCCTCCCGGCCTTGCGTTACATTTTACCCTCCGCACTTGGTTATAGCGGACGATCGGCAATAACGGACACCACCCCTTTATTAACCTTTATTGCAGCGATGTGGAGTTTAAAATGAGGCAAGTTTACAGAGTGCCTTTTGTGCGACCACCTCTGCACTACTACATCCAGCTGTGTGTGGGCTCTACATTTAGGACATGCACTTGCATTGGAAGTATCGCAAAGCACTCCCTGGTTGATTCCTGGCTGAAGATTTTGATATGTGGAGAAAGGTTGAGAAATATGGTCCAAAACGTTTTGGAGTTTAGAAGAATGAGAGGTGATCTTATTGACGCTTGTGAGATCTGAGGATAATTTTCAGGGCAGTTGCTGAGAAGAAGTTTTCCCCCTGTTGGACTAACCAGGTTGAATTCAGAATAAGGGATTGCCTATTTAAGATGGAGATGATGAGGGATCTTTTTCTCTTGGTGGATCTAGAATCTTTGGAATCTCGGAGTTGTAGAAGTGGAATCATTTATCAGTCTGGTGCAGTAGCTTAAACTGGACAGGCAAAGCAAACTGCAGCAGAATGCTGCTGTGAGTTTAAACCCGCCCGAGGCAGATGTAAGATTGCAATCTTAAACTCAGTTCAAAAACAGAGGGAGAGAGCACTTGGCAATATGTACCAGGAGTGCACAATTGGTGTCAATAGTATTACTGATTGAAACACCTTAAATCTACTAACCTAAATTTCAGCTATCCGTTATCAATAAAAAATCAGCCAGGACTTGCTTTTCTCATTCACGCCAACATCTAGATGGGGAATCAATTATAGTTTTGTAAATAAATCCTTTATATAGAAGCCTTTCATTCCTTGTGCCTCTCATGCTGCCTCTTTCTCTAAGCTCCTGTGCTCCGTTGTCCCTGGGCACTCCATGTTGTGCCGGCAATGCAAGAGAAAAATTGCATGATGGATAGCTCATTAATAATAGTCTGACCCTTGTGTCATTTAAATGAGAAGCTCTGCACACATCTTGACAACAGAGAATAAAGATCTGCCTTCATAATTTATCATCTGGTTGTGTGAAAGATACATCTAGATGAGCTCAGTGATGTGACCTGGGGTCATCGGGTGTTTCGGGTCTCACAACATCAGACACCCTCGGCCAGGTGGCCCTCGGCCCCGACTTGCGTCCCAGCAGCAACCGCCCACGGATAAGCCCTCTAATAACTACTCTGCAGGGGTTGGGAGACTCTAGTGCGTGGAGGGACTGGGCTCTGTGGGGTGAGTCCTGGCCGGGCTCCTCCTGCGTCTCACCAGGTTCAAGGCCTGTGCGCTGCACCTCTTTCTCGTTCTCCGAGCATTTCATTCTCGCCTCATGGATGTTTAGGCCACGGTGGTTCATTAGGCCTTTCCGTAAGTTTGTTGGGTGTCTTTCTCACGAAAGACACAGACTGGGGTGCTAACCCAGCCTGCCCCCAGTGCCGCCCTTTCGTGCCGTCAACTGTCTCTCCAGTAGTCGCCAAACTATTCTTGGTTGTCACCAAGATTAAACAGTAGCATTGCATTCACCACCTTGGGTAAACCCATCTTTAACACATTCTTTAAACGTACTACCATTTGCATTTTTTTTTAAATTGTATGATGGGTTGAGGGAGTGCAACGTAGGTTCACGAGGTTAATTCAAGTGAGAGTTAAAGCCCTGTCCCACTGTACGAGTTCATTCAAGTTCTCCCGAGTTTGCCCTGATTCGCTCGGAGATTTACGGTAATGGCCGCTCGTAGGTACCCGTTTCCTGAGTACCTGCCGTTAGCGTTACGAGCCGCTAAGAGACGTTCCCGAGCTCCAAAGTACCCGCTACATTCATTCTACATGCTTACCATGGGTTTGATTTTTTTTTAAACTCGGGAGAGCACTTGAATGAACTCGTACAGTGGGACAGGGCTTTTAGATAGGGCTTTTAAAGATAGCGGAGTCAAGGGATATGGGGAGAAGGCAGGAAAGGGGTACTGATTGTGGATGATCAGCCTTGATCACATTGAATGGCAGTGCTGGCTCGAAGGGCCGGATGGCCTACTCCTGCACCTATTATCTACATTCAGTGTGTTCAGTTGATTCACAGCTCAGACAGAGTTGTGACCTCTCCCTCCCCCATCATGCAGAGACTGAGCCACACCCACACTTCTGGGTTTTATAATCCTTCCCCCTTCCACCGAAAAATGTGTGGCGTTCATGGCATGATTGACAGGAGAGAGATTCTCAACATTTTTTAAACACTAATAACACTTATATTTTTAATTGATGGGAAGAATCCTATGCACCTGATCAGCAGAGGGGGGTTGAGTAAGATGGACAAAAATCACAGCTGCAAGTGGTAGCGTTTTACCTAAAATCAATATAGTGCAAACAGGAAGTTGTCAAGTTTAAACAAACAACCCTTTGCAGTGCCTTTTCAGTTCAACCCAAAACCCCCCCAAACAACCCTTTGCAGTGCCTTTTCACTTCAACCCAAAACCCCCAAACAAATATTTGCAGTGCATTTTTACTTCAACCCAAACAACCATTTGCAGTGCATTTTTACTTCAACCCAAACAACCATTTGCAGTGCATTTTTACTTCAACCCAAACAACCATTTGCAGTGCATTTTTACTTCAACCCAAACAACCATTTGCAGTGCATTTTTACTTCAACCCAAACAACCATTTGCAGTGCATTTTTACTTCAACCCAAACAACCATTTGCAGTGCATTTTACTTCAACCCAAACAACCATTTGCAGTGCATTTTTACTTCAACCCAAACAACCATTTGCAGTGCATTTTTACTTCAACCCAAACAACCATTTGCAGTGCATTTTTACTTCCAACCAACCATATTTTCATTTTCAAACCACATTAAGGGCACTCACAGTTTAGTAGATATGTGTTCAGTGTTATTCAGAGCTCAGAGAGACATGACCCTCTGGCTTCCTCCATCTTACAGAAACTGAGTGAGGCACACCACTTCTGGGTTTTATAGTCCCTCCCCCCTCCCGCCAGTGGGGGCAGCAGAGAGAATGGCGATTTGAAAAAAAACATTAATATCTCTCTGATTTTTCATCGATGGGAGAAATCCTCCGGCCCCGGAAGGCGGAGGGGAGCGAGCCAAAAGCGTTCAAGATCAGACTTTTAGTAATATAGATATGGGTATGTGGTGAGTATGTATATATCTACACACTGAGCTTTTATTTTCTCTCTCTCATTTGTCATATCATACTGTGTTTACATATGGTGCTGCAGCAACTAAGGATTTCATTGATCTATCTGGGACATATGACAATAAAACACTCTTGACTCTTGGCTTCTTGAACATCCTTTGCTGTTGTGATTTGTCATTTCAGATTGAACTTTTACCCCAAATAGGGATGATTTGGGTTTGGGGGAAATAGTTAAAATCTTTGAAAAATCTCCTTAAATCCAGATGACCTGCTTGTAGAACCAGTTTTGTTCTGACCGTTTCCATTGTTCGTTCTGATGAAGGGTTCCGACCTGATCCTTTACTCCAGAGATGCTGCCTGACCACTGGGTTACTCCCGCATCTACATGCTTTATGGGCTGAGAAGGGAGTCAATCAAAGGGAGTCAATGGGTTGGCGATGAATTAATTTAGTTGCCTTCGAATTAACCACGTCTAAAAGTCAATTGCTGCAACATAGTCACTAAACAGTAAATTGACTAGAAAAGTCCATAACATCAGCACAATGTCACCATGGGAAACATCTATATTCACGTTATCACAGATTCACTCCCAGACAGGCAGACATGCCTTTCAACCAACAACTTATAGCTTTGTCACAAGTCCAAGCTTGGTTTCATTTAATAATCTATATATAAAGAAGTATAAAGATTTTGTGTTATAGAAACATAGTCATAGAAACATAGCAAATAGGTGCAGGAGGAGGCCATTTGGTCCTTCGAGCCAGCACCGCCATTCATTGTGATCATGGCTGATCATCCACAATCAGTAACCTGTGCCTGCCTTCTCCCCATATCCCTTCATTCCGCTAGCCCCTAGAGCTCTATCTAACTCTATTTTAAATTCATCCAGTGAATTGGCCTCCACTGCCCAGGGATAAACCTCGTGAACCTATGCTGCACTCCCTCAATAACAAGGATGTCCTTCCTTAAATTAGGAGACCAAAACTGCATACAATACTACAGATGTGGTCTCACCAGGGCCCTGTACAACTGCAGAAGGACCTCTTTACTCCTCTGCTCATATCCTCTCGTTATGAAGGCCAACATGCCATTAGCTTTCTTCACTGCCTGCTGTACCTGCATGTTTACTTTCAGTGACTGTTGTACAAGGACACCCAGGTCTCATTGCATTTCCCTATTTCCTAATCTGACACGATTGAGATAATAATCTGCCTCCTTGTTATTGCCGCCAAAGTAGATAACCTCACTTTTATCTGCATTATACTGCATCTACCCACTCACTCAACCTATCCAATTCACCCTGCAACCTCCTAGCATCCTCTTTGCAGTTCACATTGCCACCCAGCTTTGTGTCATCTGCAAATTTGCTAGTTACTTTTAATCCCATCATCTAAATCATTAACATATATTGTAAATAGTTGCGTCCCCAGCACCGAGCCTTGCGGCACTCCACTTGCCACTGCCTGCCATTTCGACAGGGACCCGTTTATTCCTACTCTTTGTTTCCTGTCTGCCAACCAATTCTCTATTCATGTCAATACCTACCCCCAATATATGCTTTCTGAAAGTCCAGATACACTACATACACTGTCTCTCCTTTATCCATTTTCCTCAAATCCTCAAAAAATTCCAGAAGATTAGTCAAGCAGGATTTCCCCTTCATCAATCCATGCTGACTTGGATCAATCCTTTTACTGCTATCCAAATGCGCCGTTATTACTTCTTTAATAAGTGACTCACTAGTCACACTTTGACTGTCACCCTTTAGGCATCACCGTTCATGATGTCCCATGACTCACCATGAACAGTGCCCATCAAGAGTGCTAGTGTGCAAGATCATTAAACATTATTCCCCATTTATTGCGCTGCTGGGTACAATATTTTGCGCACATAAACAACATTTTTATTTACTTGAAATTCATGAAGCTTCATAAAATATCATAAGATGCTTCACAGGAAATTTACCCTGAGTCATCAAAAGAAATATCCATGAAGTTGACAAAAATCTTAAGAGTCATACAGTGTGGAAATAGGCCCCTTGGCCCAACTTGCCCACACCAGCTAACAAAGTCCGAGCAACACTAGTCCCGCTTGCCTGTGTTAGGTCCATTTCCCTCCAAACCTGGTCTATCCATTTTCCTGTCTAACTGTTTCTTAAACGATGGGATAGTCCCAGCCCCAACTACCTCCTCTAGCAATTTGTTCCATACACCCACCACCCTTTGTGGATGTAGACCTCTACAGGCAGGGCAAGTACAAGCTGAGAAGAGGAATCAGAGCTGCCAAGGAAGTTGAGGAGCAAGTTCTCAGCTAGTGACTCTTCTTCAGTTTGGAAGGGCTTGCAAGAAACCACCAGCTACAAGAGGAAAGCTCCCCCGCTCTTTAGACAATCGTCAACTGACCAACAAGCTGAATGAGTTCTACTGCAGGTTTGCCAAGCAGAAATGTAATCCTGATACCCCCTGCCCCTTCCCCAACAAAGACAGCCAGTCTGAAAAGAATGGGCCCTTCTGCACCCACTCCTCTCCATTCACCACTTCACACCTACTTAAAGCAAGACTCCAGTCTGAAAAGACTGGATTCTTTACCACCCACCCCTCTCCAATCACCACATAACACCCAATTACCCACACCCTCTGTGCTGCGCAACATCACTTATCCATCATCAACAATAAAAATAGAGGAGGCGGAAAGGCTGTTCAGAAGACAGAAAAGCAGAAAATCTCCAGGATCGGACAATGTTTCCCCCTCTACTCTCAACCTCTGTGCCGAACAACTGGCATAGAGTTTGTGCCAGGTCACCGGCACAGACTGGCACCAGTCTTCACAGACATTTTAAACCAGTCACTGCAAACTACTCGAAGGGCCGAATGGCCTACTCCTGCACCTATTTTCTATGTTTCTAAACCTGTCCTGTCCCTGACAGCTTTTTTCCACGAGTAGTAGCTCTATTCAATAACCAAAGATCTGTAGCCTCCTTTTGCTCTGGTATTTTATTTAATTCACAGGTTTAATCAATAATGTTTTATTATTAATGTTTAATGTTTTATGTGTCATTCCTAACTGTCATTGTATGTTATGTTGTCACTTGCGAGTGGAGCACCAAGGCAAATTCCTTGTATGTGAATACATGGCCAATAAACTTATTATTCATTCATTCATTCATTCATTCATTCAATCGTTCAAATTTCAACCAGGGCTCCTCTAGTTTCCCACAATGTCCTCAGATATATCAGATTAGTCCCTGAAGATTTGCCTACCTTCAAACACGACAGTACCTTCAGTACTTCTTCAACAGTAGCCCTGACTGCTCTCAAGCCACTTCCAGTGACTGCTCCAATTTCTCCCGTCCAACTGTCTTTCTCCTCGGTAATTACAGAGGAGAAATACTCATTTAGGACATTAGATAGAGAAGAATTCTGAGGAGGGTCTTAAATGAGGATGTCACGGTGGCGTAGTGGTAGGGTTGCTGCCTTGCAGTGCCAAGACCCGGGTTTGATCCTGACTACGGGTGCTGCCTGTACGGAGTTTGTACGTTCTCCCTGTGGCCTGCGTGGGTTTTCTCCGAGAATTTTGGTTTCCTCCCACAATCCAAAAACGTACAGATTTGTAGGTTAAGTGACTTGATGCAAGTGTAAATTGTCCCTAGTGTGTGTAGGATATTGTTAATGTGCGGGGATCGCTGGTCTGGTCGGAACAGACTCAGTAGACCGAAAGGCCTGTTTCCATGCTGTATCTCTAAACTAAACTAAACCAAACAAAAGGGCAAAAAGGCAGAGAGTTTTATGAAAAGAAGCCCAGAATTAAGAGCATTGTCATTTGAAAATCATCCAGGTGATGGTCTGATGAACAAGGGTTCAAGTTCAAGGGTTCAAGTTCAAGGGTTCAAGTTCAAGAGACATTTATTGTCACATGCACCAATTGGTACAGTGAGATTTGAACAATCTTGGTTCTTTGAGCATCTTAGGGATCAGCATGACCTGTTTCCTTAATCCTGCACAGAGATCCTCAAGGAACCTCCAAGAAACAAAGACGGTTTGCACCTCAATGAAGTGGACACAATTCATTGCAACAAATTGCTGGAGTAACTCAAAGGGTCAGGCATCGTCTGTGAAGGGAATGAATAGGCAACTTTTCGGGTTGTAACCATTCTTCAGGTAATCAATATGTTTCAGGTGAGGATGACATTGAATTAAACACCTATCCAATGTAATGCTAAAGGAATCAGTGCGGCTGCCTGATTTAGAACCTGTATGACTGGGTTTGTCATAATTCCACCAAAAATCTGACGACTTGAAAAACGTCAGTAATTGTGGGCACAGATTTGATTTGATTTGATTTGATTCAATTTATTGTCATTGTCTTCAATTAAGAGACAACAAAATGTTATTTCCCTTACAGTCATACAAATAAAAAAAACACAGAACACAGTAATCCACAACACAAACATCCCCACAGCAGCACCAAAGTTCCCCACTGTGAGGGAAGGAACCAAAGTCCAGTCAACCTCCTCACTGATGTTCCCCAATGTTCACCCGTGGTCGGGGCCTCCCGAGCACTCCGTAGTCGCCGCTACGGGCGGCCCGATGTTCAGGCCTTCTCGCCAGGTACAATGGAACCCTGACATGGAAAGGTAGAACATCCTCAGCTGCCTGGACCTCTGAATCGGCCACCTCCCACCAGAGTCCGCGGCTCCCGATGTCCACAGGCCGAGCTGGGCGGAGATTCACGCTGGCGACCCCCGGCAAAGGGTCCCAGGACTCCGTGATGTTGGTCAGCGCCGCCCGCGCTGGGAGCTCCGCGAACCACAGCTCCACAAATAGCACAGATCTTGCTATTTGCCAGTAAAAGCCACAAAAATAACACAGTCAAACGATAATCTTAATGTGACAACAGTAAACGTGTTCTGTTTTGAATTATGTTCCCTGTGAGAATTCCAGGCTGGACAGCTGAGATGGACTGCACACCCGACGTACTCCATGCAATTAGAAATAGGGCACAGAAACTTTAAAGCGCATCCAAAAGAAATAGCTCGCAACATGCCAAGTTTGTACGTTTCCGCAGCTATCAAATTACCCCAGTAAGAACGTCTGAAAGAGGGCTGGAGATCTGAGGGAGTTATGACTCTGGACTATGGATAACTTCGTGTACCCACCTGAATCAAGAGGTAGACCTTGTTCATGCATAACTTTGGCTCATATAATCCTAAGTGCCAAATTACTGCTGGCCATTTCAATGCTAATAGCTTGAATGTGCAGGAAGGAACTGCAGATGTTGGTTTACACCAAAGAAAGGCACTAAATGCTGGAGCAACTCAGTAACGACTCTGGATGGAAGGAATAGGTGACGTTTCAGGTCTGAAGAAAGATATCAACCTGAAACGTCACCCATTCCTTATATCCAGAAATGCTGCCTATTTTGCCGAGTTGCTGAGTGTCTATTTTGGCTGGATTGTGTGCTCTGCTCTGAATACAATAGCTGACGCGGAACAGGAAAGTTGGTGTTTCCATAAGGAGGAGCAGAGGACTGGGTTCTTTCCGCAATCCCCAGTATCCCCAACCATTTCCTAAAGTTCTGCCAGTGTGCTGGCCTATGAAGGGCCACATCTCTTAATGTCAGGTTTGTGCACCCTTCATAAAGGTGGACTTGACCTCTACTTCAGAGCACATGGAAACAGGTCCTTTGACCCAACTTGCCCATCCATGCTGACCAGAATGCCCCATCTATGCTAGTCACCTGCCTGCGATTGGCCCATATCTCTCCAACCGTTTCCTATCCATGTACCTGTCTAAATGGCTCGAATGGCCGAATGGTCTACTCCTGCACCTATTGTCTGTTGTCTAAATGACCAAACTACCTCCTCTGCCAGCTGGTTCCATATACCCACCCTCTGTGTGCAACCCTGTAGGCTTAAGGTGATAAGGGAAAGATTAAATTGGAACCTGACGGGCAACTCTTCACACAGAGGGTGGTGGGTGTATGGAACGAGGTGGCAGAGGAGGTAGTTGAAGTGGGTACTATTACAACATTTAAAGACATTAGGCCAGGTACATGGGAAGGATACCCAGTTTTTAGCTGCTGAATATTAGCTGAATCTCTGCAACTTCGAGATTGTGAAATCATTTCTTATAGAGGTGCATCAGATCATGAGGGGCATGGATAGGGTGAATGTACAGTCTTTTATCCGGTGTAGGGGCAGTAGGTTTATGGTGAGAGGGGAAAGAGGAAACCTGATGGTGGTCCAAAGACATGCATTAAGGAACTTATGAACTCTTTGATGGTGAAACCTCGGATACATGTGCAAAGGACAAGACTGAAACTTTGGCTCAATGTCCAGCCACATTGAATGGATGATGCACCTCAGATTCCTGATGTCACTGGCAGCAGAGACACTTACCGAGTGGAAACAGTCCATATGACTGTTGACTTTGCAAAAACAGCTAGGGACTCATGTCTAGATGGGAGCACCTTCAAGCAGTTTAGTCAACTATTAGCTTGGAAAATTATACTTGGAGAATCATCTACAACCATCAGGCTATTAAATACTACAACCTCCAATAAGCTCTGAACTACATAGACTCTTATTGTTATTATTGCACTATTATTGTTGTTTGTTTTATATGTGTACGCATGTGTGCGGGTGTGTATGTGTATTGTATATTGTATGCACAGACTGTGTGCGAGTGTGTATGTATATTATGTATTGTATCCACACACCTACATATGTATATGTTTAAGAAGGAACTGCAGATGCTGGAACATCGAAGGTAGACAAAAGTGCTGGAGAAACCCAGCGGGTGCAGCAGCATCTATGGAGCGAAGGAAATAGGCAACATTTCGGGCCGAAACCCTTCTTCAGACTCCTGAAGAAGGGTTTCAGCCTGAAACGTTGCCTATTTCCTTCGCTCCATAGATGCTGCTGCACCCGCTGAGTTTCTCCAGCACTTTTGTCTACATATGCATATGTATGTATATATCCACAGTAAACTTTTTTTCTCGTTTATTATACTGTGTACAGTGTACTATATTTACATATTCTGCCTTGCTGCTGCAAGTGAGAATGTCATTGTTCTAACTGGGACATGTGACAATAAAACTCACTTGACTCTGGACTTTTGATCTCTTCCACACAGCGTGTCAGATACCTCCATCATAATGCTGTCTCACCATTGGACAAACCCACCAGAGGGATCAAGATAATGCTACGGACAGCGGGAAGGGAGTTGTCCAGGAATCCTCACCAGTGACTCAAACCCACCAAGTCTCGCAGAACCAGGTTAAACACGGGCAAGGAATTCTCCTAATGACCATTTCTACCATTTCTACCTTTCTTTAGATAATGAATCAGTGCTTCTCAAAGAGGATCAACGTTTTGAAAAAAACACTGGAAGTATAGTTTAGTTTTAGTTTATTGTCATGTGTACCAAGTGAAAAGCTTTTGTTGCGTGCTATCCAGTCAGCAGAAAGACCATACATGATTACAATCGAGTCATTTACAGTGTATAGCAAAGATACTGGAGAGAAAGGGAATGGTCTGCAATGGGGTAGGTTGGAAGTTTGGGACTGCAAATATAACATGTGAAGTCTGTTCAGCTGTCTGATAACAGAGGGGAAGAAGAAGGCACTTTTTATTAATGTTATGTGGGCTTCTGACTCGGTCCCCTTACCAAGATCATACCACCCTTATCAAAAACATATTTCCTCATCTGTTTATTATTTCTCCAAATTTATGCTCCGAGGTTTCTGTTCTCCTGCCAATGAAAATGGGTCCTTCCCAGGCTTTCAGTCCAGGCTCCTTCTACTTTTACACATCCCAATTAAGTCTCCACTCAGTTGTCCTTGTTCCAACGATAACAACTCTGGCTGATCCAACTATTTTTCACAGCCACAGTTTTCCAGTCTTGGCGATATTCCCTAAATCACATCTGCACCATCTCTATTTTCTGTGTTGCGGTGACCAGAACTGTCTACACTATCCCAGGACAAGAAGCAGAACAATGGAAGACCTCAACGGGTCAATCAGCATCTCCTGCCTTCGACCCATAACCCTTGACATCCTTGCTAATCACAAATCTGTCAATCTCCGCCTTAAAAAAACCTAATGACTTGGCCTCTGCAGCCTTCTGTGGCAATAAATTCCACAGATTCACCACCCTCTGACTAAAGAAATTCCTCCCCATCTCCTTTTTAAAGTTTTATTCTGGGGCTATTGCCACTGGTCCTAGACTCTCCCACTAGTGGAAATATCCTCTCCACATCCACTCCATCCAGGCTTTTCACTATTCGGTAGGCTTCAATGAGATCCCCCCTCATCGTTCTAAACTCCAGTGAGTACAGGCCCAATGCCATCAAATTCTCATGATATGTTACATTTCTCTTTAGGATATCAATGGTTGACAGAATGATGCTGTTTACTGTTTTAGCATAACCTTGCTCTTCTCATCTTCTGTGGCCGAGGTAATGAAAATTACCTTGTCAACCACCTTATAGATTTGTCCTGCTACCTTCCTGCATTTTCTCATCGGATACATGAACTCACATTTGTCTGATTAAAATTCCATTTGCCATTTTCCTGTCCACTGATCAGTCTATCGTTATTTTCCTGTAATCTGTAGTTTTCCACTTCATCGTCGACCACACAAATGGTTTTAATATTATCAACACCCACCTTTATTGTGTTTTCCTTTATTTGGACTGAATCATCATCAGTAAACATCAACAACAACAAGGAACTGAGTTCATAGCCCAGTGGAACCCCATAGGTGACAGCCTTCCAGTTACAACATCACCAATCAACTATTACCCTTTGTGTCCTGATATGGAGCCATTTTTGCAACAAAATGTGAAGGAAGGAACTGCAGATGCTGGTTTACACCAAAGATAGACATAAAATGCTGGAGTAAGTCAGCAGGACATTCGGGTCAAGGCTGAAGAAAGGTCTCGGCCCGAGACATCACCCATTCCTTCTTAAAACATTTAGTCAATAGACAATAGGTGCAGGAGTAGGCAATTTGGCCCTTCGAGCCAGCACCGCCATTCAATGTGATCATGGTTGATCATCCACAATCAGTATCCCGTTCCTGCCTTCTCCCCATATCCCTTGACTCCGCTATCTTTAACAGTGCTATCTAACTCTCTCTTGAAAGCATCCAGAGAATTGACCTCCAATGCCTTCAGAGGCAAAGAATTCCACAGACTCACATGTCTCTGGGTGAAAAAGATTCTCCTCACCTCCGTTCTAAATGGCCTACCCCTTATTTTTTAAACTGTGGCCCCTGGTTCTGGACTCCCCCAACATCGGGAACATTTTTCCTGCTTCTAGCGTGTCCAACCCCTTAATAATCCTATATGTTTCAATACGATCCCTTCTCATCCTTCAAAATTCCAGAGTATACAAGCCCAGCCATTCCATTCTATCAACATACGACAGTCCCGCCATCCTAGGAATTAACCTTGTAAACCTACGCCGCACTCCCTCAATAGCAAGAATGTCCTTCCTCAAATTAAGGGACCAAAACTGCACACAGTATTCCAGGTGCGGTCTCACTAGACCCCTATACAACTGCAGAAGGACCTCTTTGCTCCTATACTCGACTCCTCTTGTTATAAAGGCCAACATGCCATTTGCTTTCTTCACTGCCTGCTGTATCTGCATGCTTATTTTCAGTGACTGATGAATAAGGACCCCCAGATCTCGTTGTACTTCCCCTTTTCCCAACTTGACACCATTCAGACAATAATCTGCCTTCCTGTTTTTGCCGCCAAAGTGGACAACCTCACACTTATACACATTAAACTCCATCGGTTATGTATCTGTCCACTCACCCAACCTTCCAAGTCACCCTGCATCCTCATAGCATCCTCCTCACAGTTCACACTGCCACCCAGCTTTGTGTCATCTGCAAATTTGCTAATGTTACTTTTAATCCCTTCATCCAAATCATTAATGTATATTGTAAATAGCTGCAATCCCAGCATCGAGTCTTGCGGTACCCCACTAGTCACTGCCTGCCATTCTGAAAGGGACCCGTTAATCCCTACTCTTTGTTTCTTGTCTGCCAACAAATTTTCTATCCATGTCAGTACCCTACCCCCAGTTTTGCCCACTAATCTCCTATGTGGGACATTATGAAAGGCTTTCTGAAAGTCCAGGTACACTACATCCACTGGCTCACCCTGTCCATTTTCCATCCTCAAAAAATTCCAGAAGATTAGTCAAACATGATTTCCCTTTGGTAAATCCATGCTGAATTGGACCGACCCTGTTACTGCTATTGGGTCAGAGTTGGGTGTGCCTGTTAAATCTGTGTCTTTCTAAATGAAGGTTTATTCTGCTGCTTTGCATGGATTCCAATAAATTGCACCCAACAAATCAAACTAACGCCTCTACTTCCTTGCTGGATCTGTTCTATATCTTGTTCAATAACGATACAACTTTAGCTTTCTTGCAAGCTTCTGGCATCGTCCTGAAGCCAGGCTGTGGGTGAAGGGGAACTAATGTGTTTGTACATGGAACAAAACTTGAGTTTGTACTTGAGTTTAAATATTTAGGAATCACGATCGATTCACAGCTCTGCTTCAAACAACAAGTGAAAAGAACAGTAAATATAATTACATTTAACTTGTCCAATTTTAGATATATTAGAAATAATTTAACTATTGATTCAACTAAACTATATTTGAATGCAATGATGATGCCATATATGACCTACTGTATAACAAGTTGGGCACTGGCATGTAAGTCCACACTAAAGCCTGTTGAAATTGCTTATAAACAAGCCCTATAAATTCATGACAAAAAGCCCAGAATGTACCATCACTGTAGTATCCTGAA